>NW_023304370.1:0-10063 GCF_011077185.1 Oxyura jamaicensis | reverse complement strand
GCCCGCCCAGCCCGCGGGCGGGCCGGGGGCTCCGCTACCGGGCGGCGGCGGCGGGGGGGGCGCGGCGCGCAGCCGGGAGGGCGGGGAAGGGCTGAGGCGGCGGCGGCGGCGGGGAGCCGCGTCCCGCTGCCACTTTCCCGGCGCGGCCGCTGGCTTCGGACGGGAGAAGCGTCGCGGCCGCCACCCGCCTCTTTATGGTGAGTTCGGCCACGGCCCCGCGGAAAGGGGATCGAGGAGGGGGGGCCGGGTCAGGAGGTGTCGCTCCCCGAAAGTTTCCGGGGCGGCCCGGGCGGGGGTCGCGCAGCCGGGGCTGCGGGAGGGAGCGGGGGGCGGCGGGGCCCCGGCCGAGCCCCTCAGGGGGAAGGCGGGAGGGAGGCGGCGGGCACGGGAGGTGGGGGCCCAAAATTAGGCAGTGCGAGAAAATGGCCAGCCGGTGTTCAGGCGAGTTGCTGACTGGAAGAGGGGAGATGCTCGGCTGCCGGAAAACTACTTGCCTGTAAGTCATCGGTGGTTACCTACATCCTAGGCTATTCATCATTTCATTTTCTCCTGCATGGTTCCATCAGAAAGCAGGTGCCTGTGTTGCCGGTGTTCACTTGGTGAAGGCACGCTACGCGTGCTTTACATGCACAGGTAGCTCCACCTGGGCTGCCGCTCTCAGCAGCAGCAGCGTGTGTCTGCAGTGTGACAGGGGCACGCGCTCGACATTGCCCAAATCTGTGATATGGCTGTTGGAGATGGAGCTGCCAACTTGCCATGGCGCACACAGATGGTGAGACAAATGCGGTCTAAAGTTTGAAGTGATTCACAGCAGCAGTGTGAAAGATCTTGTCCAAATCGGCAACTTTGGTTTTTCGGCTCTGACTTGCAAATGTGACGTAGCGTGCTTGAGCCTCGCGTAGGGCAGCGATGACCGGTTTTTCATGTTAAATAAAATGCAGCTTATTCAATGGGAATTGAATTTTAAGGTATAATAGACCTAGAAGATGGGGTTCCAAGAATGTAGCCTCTTCTTCCCTTCTCATTCTGGACTTAATGGTAATTAAGAGAGGAAATATACTCTGTGTTACATTTGTCATTTAGAAGTGTGAAAACAATTACGTGCATGGAATATAAAAGTAGAAGCAAGATTTTTGTATTCTGTGGTGGAGAGTGATGATCACAGAAGTATTACAATCTGAAACGAAGTTATTCTTCATTTCACAATCAAATAATATTTTTTTTTTTTTTTTTTTGAGACCAAACAGTCATGGCTGCTTGACAAAATGCATATTGGGAAGAGTGGCAGGGGTGGGGGGAGGTGAATTTTCCGTGCCTATCTGAATAGATCACTTCATTTCTAAGAAAGTATTTGGTTTCACATGCTCTGGTTATCAGGTTTACAGTAGCAGTTTAGAATAGCTCAAACTATGGTAGTTTTAGTCTATTTTTATTTTCTTTTACTTGAGCAGTTTTGAATTCATGAGGTTTTGGGAAGCTATGTGGCATTTGTGCTTATAGTCTAAATTTGCTGAACTCTCAGGTAGGTTTTAAAGGCTTGGCTACCCAACTTTCATTTACCATTTGTTCTTCTGGTAGATACAGTTGAAAAAAGATGTGGCATTTCCTGAAATGAAGTCTGTGTTTATAGTTGTCAAGACTGTAGGTTTTTTATTTTTTTTTTCAATTAGCACTTAGCTGTCAGTAGTATAGCTGACAAATACAATGAATAAAATGCGCAGAATGCTGATGATTTTCATAGTTCTTGTAATTGCAGTACTTTGTGTCCTTGAGGCGCTGAGGGTGCTTTTCTGGCTTTCATAAAAAAGATAGCCTTAAATGACAGAAATACTGGCAGGAGTCTAGTGTCGAGGAAGAGCATGGAATTGTTAATTCTTGGATTCATAATGTGATACTTCTCCGGTGTAAAATACGAGCATGCATGTAGGACTGCAAGGTTCGATTCACAGCACTGTGAATTATTATAGTGGTGTCTGCTCTCTCTCCCTTACTAGCATGCACTGCTGATTACTGCAGAGGAGGGAGAATGGGATGTCGGTAGGCCACAGCTGTCAGTGCCGCTGGGTTTTGAAGTTTCCTCTTAGTTCCCAAGCTGCAGCACTCCACAAATCCCCTTTGAAGTTAAAGCAGGGAATAGCAGGACTGAAGGTAACTCAGTCACTCAGGCAGGCAGTCTGTCTGCCCAGGGCATGACCAGTTTACACCTGTGTGATCTCTCTTGGAGGTTTGTGTGTTTCTTCTATGTCTCTTCTCCTTGCGTTAGCTCCTCCTGCTTTTACTATTTGCTTATTTATTTCACCTCATGTTTTCTTCTTAGTCTATGCTCTTTCTTCATTTTTTCTTGTTCCCTCCAAACAGTCCGCCCCCCTGGTAAGCACAGGTAGTCCCACTCTCAGTACTTCCTACTGATTTCTGGGGGACCTGCTGCTTTTCTGCCAGCCCCCCGTATTTGCTGGCTTTTCTAGGTGGCCTGTGCCTTCAAGTCAGGACAGTGCTGGCTGGGCATCCAGCTGTAGCAGCGCTTAGAAAGACTGGAACCTTTCTTCTTCAGGAAAGTTATTTTGCCTGCATCTCCCCAGTCTTTTGTGTTCTCTGGAGGTTATTGACAGTGCAGAAAAAGTATTGGGTGTGTACATTTATTTGACTCTTACTGCTACTACTACTACTAACTTAAAAATGAATTATTACCATTTTTAGTGTTCTAGGAATAGGAGTGGAAGAAATGTAAGAACCATGTTTATCTGTTTGGTTTAGGTTTTAGTATTGCTGGGTTTTGGTGAGATCACAAAATTGACTCTAATGAAAAATAAAGTGAGTGGATGTGCACTTTAAGCTCCATGGATGGTCTGTTCTTTTGTTGTTGTTTGGTTGTTTCTTTTTTTTTTTTAATAAAAAAGCACTTGACATTATTATTATGGGTACATCTTAGATACTTACTGCACTGCAGCAATGATGTGTTTGTATATAATGATATTTACTGATGCTGTTTATCAAGACATGGTAGGAAAACGAAGTTACAATAAAGTTTTCCAGTTGCTGCCAGCAGGTGAGTAACATGACAGAAATTCCCCCAAAGAGCTGTCCCTGCAGTTACTCACTTGGCAGGGGACGTGCTGCAGTAGAGGGGCTGTTTTGTGTCTGTCCCTTCAGGTTGATCCTGATAGAGCAACCACAATCCACGTTACAAATGCTCACCTTAACGTGACATTGCAGGCATGACGGGAAAAGTGGTCGTGGTGTGTGGTTGCAAAGGTGTTTTCTGTATGAAGCCGATCTCCGTTTCAGTATGTGAATTAAGCATGGCTGGTTTGTGCTTAAACAACTTCAAAGGTAAGTTGGCATTCCTATTCTCATCTAGGAGCTTGGGCCTCGGTATGTGGCGTTTCCATAAGGTTTATGGAAGCTTTGTTGGGCTTGATATTGTGGTAGAGGTAAAAATAGTACTTGTGGCCAGAAGTGAGCAATTAATAAGCAAAAATTACCATAAACATCTCCAGGAATCATATACCAATACAGTTTTTATGAAGGATTTAATGGAAATTGTATCCTCGGTCTCACTTTGTGTGGACAGGTAAGCTGTGTTTCAGACCAGAAGAGCTGTTCAGCATTCACTTGGTGTGGGCGAAGCTGTGGGCAGAAGAGACCAATGGCTGAGTTCAATAATTCAGCACCACTAATTTTTCATGCTATAGCTTTGAAATTGCAATATCTGACTTTTAAAACTAATCATCAGCATTATATACTGTGAAGATGAAATTCCCTGACCACAAGGAGATACATTACTTACAGTTGTGGAAGGCATGGGTATGTTTAACATACAGGTTCTAAAAGCTGTATTACACTGAAAACAAAAACAAAAACCTACCTTAATTACCTTAATTGAGACTGATACACAATACTACGGCTTGAGAGAATAGAGCAGCTGAAAAATAAATATTTTCTTTTAATGATTCATTTTGTGCGTCTCACAGAACAGCCTATACATACTGTTCTCTTCTATCTTGACTTGCTCCTGTTTCATGTAGGAGGAGTCTGGAGATGCTCGTTTGTAAAAATAGTATGGGAGAAAAACTGAAGAGTTTGGAAACAAGTGAATAGACAGGTCTTAAAATAACAAACAGAAGATTAGGTGGCTATCTGTGGTTGTGAAATTAGTGGCAGATATAATGTTGGCTGGATTGTGCAAAATTTGAATAAATAAGAACTGCAGTATTTCTGGAGAGCAGAAAGATCCTGTCTCTGAGGAGCCTTTCACAAGTAATTAATTGGAACTCTCTATTTTTTTTATTGTTGCTTTTTGTTTTTATTTTTTTTTTCTTAGTTGTACTTATGTATGTTAGTTTAATTCTTTTAACTAAATGATAGAGCTTTTCCTAGCAGCCAGTCTGGGCTCTCTCTGTTCTGCTCCAAATTTTGTACTTTGCATAGAACCTCTCCAGAAGCAAGAATACTTATAAGTGGAGTTTTTCATGAATATTCAGAAATTCTTGACTGTTTCTGAAGTTTATTTTGAAGTATGAACTGTTTGGCTCTTGTAAAGGGGAAAGTAACTGTTAGGAATTTTGCATGTTCCTTTCAGAAATGTAAAAAATGTTTGAAGATTCTCTGATTGACAACATGTATACAATTCTAAAGCTCTTGCAGTTTTTACAAGGCTAATAAAAAAACCACCACCAACAAAAACCCAGAACATTTTGCAACTTTGGATGCAGTTTTAAAATCCTTTCTTTCCAAATAGCAGGATGGTATTGCAGCTAATTCTCTGGAAGGAGGAAGGTAAATACATGAATTTAGATTGACAGTTGCCTTACTGCTTAGCTATGCAATACACTGCCTTAAAATTAAGACAGCTGTCGAGAGTGGGAAGCACTGTACCACGAATGGGGAGTGTCAGTGCGAGGCTGACTGCAGTCACTCAAGCTGCTGTGAAAATCACTGAGCAAATTTGTGGCCATTAACATAATTGTCATTCTACTTCAGATAGAAATGCAGGTGGGAATATGTTACAGTAGGTAGAGCTGAGAGGCCTGGGTTGTGTTAAAAGGCAAACATGCAAAACTAAATCACTTTTAAGGTAAGTGGCGTGATGGGGACTGTAGGACCAGATGCAGCTATTGTGGCCAGCATTGTAAGCACTCCAACAAGATGCATATTCTCGTGGTTGACAAAACACCTGGGTTCAACCCAGCAGTGTACAGCCCCGGATAAAGTTTAGGGTACAAAACAACAATAAAAAAGAATTACAAGGAAACAATATGTTTTAAACAATTGCTATCTTTAAACCTTCTCATCATTAAACAAGTAGCAGTGAGAGCTGGAGTTAGTGAGTCTGGCTTCCTTCTGTTTTGTAGTTCACTGATTTTGAGTGCGTCAGGGTGCTAGTTGCGACTAAAACTTCTCCTTTAGGGCATTTATTAATAACTTTTCTGCTGGATTTTCTAGCGTTTAGCAATGTGTGAATACAAGTCAATGTACTCTTCATAGGATTTTGCTCATCTAATTGTTTGCTGGTTCTGCAGCATTTCTATGGATTTTATGCTCTCTGCACTCAGTCTCATTCTTACACGAGCAAATACTGTATGATCAGAACAACAAGAAGCCAGCCTGAAAATACATTTTGTTTCCTGAGAAGTTCAGGAAACAAACTTGAGGTAGAACATTTCAGCTCCAAATGTGTCCTGTTTTGAAGGCATCCATATGTGAAAGTGTGGGTAGAAATTTTAAGCTATTATTTCAAATCAAAGTTTTCTTAAAGCAGTTGTGGAGAAGTACACAGGTGGAATAAAATCTAGTCTTACTGGGCAGTTGTGTTAAAAATTATCAGGAAAAAAGATTTGATATATTAAAATCAACACCATCATCACATGAGATAAAAGAGCAGTGAATTTGGATGTACTGCCCTGGTGAGAAAGCCCAGTGCTGTTGCAGTTGGCTGGCTTACACCTGGGTTGCTCTGTGGTCTGTCTTTGGGGTGCTTTTTGGCTTGTCTTTCAATTATGTGTAGCTCACACATGAGAAGAAACATGCAGAAAAAGGTTACGCATACAAAACTATCATCTTACAAAAAGTGACAATACAGTGTGGAGCTGTGCATTTTGGTAGAAAAATTCATGTTAAGTCTTTAATGAACCACAAACAAGCCCGGATCTCGAGATGTTGTGTAATAGTCTTGCTGTCTTGAAAAACCATGTCTCCTATATCTCTGTCCATTGTATACAGACAGTTGTCTTTTACAAACGTATCATGGCTGATGACCAGGCAGTACTGGTCCTTGGATAGCCACTTTCTGAGTTTCTGTATTTATCTTGTGAATTTGTTGTTTTATTAAATAGGTCTTAGATGTCTGATTTTTTTCACCATATGTTGTATGGGATCAACATTTTATAGCTTGGGAAGAGAGAAACAGACAATATTTAATGGCACTGATCCAAGAAAAAGGCTTGGCATCCTGTGACAAAGCCAATATTGATATTTTTGTCTGCCCTGGCAAAAAAAAATACACTTTACTCACAAGTATTGTTTTTTGATATAGTAGTGGCAAAACCAGATAGATTTTTTTTTTCTTTTGGCTGCTTTTTGAAAATAAGGCATAATAATGACTGTGGGTAGCAAAATGAACACTTAAGATAAAACTCTTAGTATTTTTTCTTACAAAAATAGGGATTATGCAATATTATGGAGCTATTTCCTTGAGCAAATGAACTTGATGGTAAATGAAGATCTTGTCAACAGTCCCTATATAAAAATATAGAATACCTTATGAAACACTCATTGCAGAATAATCTTACATCTTCAAAGTTAGGTAAATTCTGTAAGCACTTTGCCTTGGAATGCAACACATTATGTTGCTTGGACACAGAACTTAGTCTGGCTTTTTTGGTGGGAAGGATGGAGAAAGCATCGGTTTCAAGTCATGATGTTGCATTGTCTTTGATCAGTGGCACAGGAAATAATTTCATGAAATACTGTCTCCAGTTACAATGAAACTCTATGCTAAAGCTCTGGGCTAAAAAAAATTCTCACTCCACCACAGACAGTCCACTCAGTGTGTGAGTAGTTACTTAAATGTTCTTTCCTCCAGCTTCTGAGATGAACTGCCTAAAATGTCATCTACCACATGGTGATACCCATTTTAAGTCTGCAACAATATAAATGCTAAGGAGGTCCCAGAGTGCAGTTTGAATTGAGCGACACAGAGTTACTCAGCGGGAAGATTAATGGATCTAGATATCCTCCTGATCTTTCCGTGATATTAGACCGTCTTTTCCCACTTCTTAATTTAGGACACTCTCCAAATGGCTTCTTCACTTTGTGATGACCTCTTCTCTGTTGCCATCGTGATAATATGTTAGTCTGCAGCTGCCTCCACGGGAGACCGATTGGGTTTCCCCTGGTCATTACAACTATTGAGCTCCTGCCAAATACAAAAATTGTCTATATTGCATGTTTTGCACACTTGCTTCATTGTGAATGTCCTCAACTTAAATAAAGGTTATTTCATTATTACTGTTTCCAATCTCTGATACCTACCCATGAGCTTTTGTTTTATGCTTTCATTTCCTTTCTTTTACAACATTGCTTTCATTTTGGTCAATGCTGAATCTGTTCTGAATCACTTACAGATTGTAACCAATTATTACCTGTTTTGTGCTGTGGTGGGAAGCATCAGCGATAGAGCCCTGTTATCAGGTGGAGCAGGTCAGTGCCTTATTTGTAGCCCGCTGCAAAGAGCACGTTGCGGTGTGATGGACAAAGAGATCCTTTTGTATAAGCCTTATTCAAAAATCCTATCTTCTTTGGTACTGAAGGCATGTTTTACTCCTCCCACCATAAAATGCCTTAAGATCAGTCAGCTTTGGTGCCGATAGGATCTTTCCTCCTCGCTTTGTGAACTGTCATATCCAGTGAATGAGCTCATGAATCAGAGCTTGTTGGGACATACTGGTTCAAATGAACAGAATGATACAGTCCAACAGTTTGGCCTCCTTATCATTTTGGGTATGGTTCTGTTTTCAGCAATTGCCACTATATTGCAGCAAAAGTATGTACTCAACTCTTGGTGATAACACTTCTGATTTGTTTTCCCTATAATTTGGTTAGCCTGAGGTTTTTGTGTTAGCCATGTTTCAGCCCTCTCAGTTTTGTTCTTTCCCTTGAGTTAGCCCAAACCTCATTTCATTGTATCCAGATAAGATATGTATGTTGGTTGCAATGTGAGTGGATTTTCAAAAGGACTTAAAGGTTCCTAGAAATCTCATTATGTACAAATTTGTCTGCAGAGAAAACTAAGTATTTTGTTATATTCTAGCCGTGAACGTGCTTATTTGACATTGTGTATCCAGGAGTGCCTCGTAACAGCCCTGTGCAGTCCTGAGAGGTTCTGTAGGATTGTGCGGTCCCCCAGCTGGCAAGTGAGGTCGTGGTACCTTCTCGGAGTCCTGGGCAGCAAAACTGTCTCTGATGAAAAGAATAAATTTTTTTTTTTTTTGGTATTTTCTGAAAATATTCTAAAGTGATCACATTTAGGAAGAAACAATTTCCTTTTAAGTTTTATACAAATTATGTAACTTATCAGTAATACATGGTACAGAACAAGACAGTAAAGGATAAATAAAAACAAATATTATAAAAAAAAAAAAAATTAGACATGTCTGAGTCATAAGAATGTCTTGTTTTAATAAAAATGCCCATCCTTTCTGTTCCCGGAGTCTATAGTATTGTTCCAGTTTCTTTACAAAACAGACTATTTTTGCTTTTGTACTTTTTAATCTTACCTTTTTTCACCGAGAGCTCTGTCAAATTTGCTTGCTACAATCAAGAGGAATGAAAGGCTTTCCTGGTTAAAGTTTCTTTTTTTTTTTTTTTTTTTTCTTCTAAAAAAATACACTAATCTTGTAATATTTATATATTATGGTCTCCATTTGTATTTAGTAGAATTATTTCCACTTTGAAAAGAAAAAAAAACGGATCTTTGCAGACGTATCATGTTAGCCTTTTTAATATGTGTATTTCTCTAAATGTGGCACTTTGCCAGTTCAGATTTTCTTTTTTATTCTTCTCTGTTGGTTCTGGAGCTACCAAGGTAGAAGTAGCAATTAAGTTTTATTTTTGCTAGCCTTGCAGCCATCTAGTTATGCTAAAACTGCTATTTAGCAAAGAGGTAGGGAAGGAAGGCATGAGGCCTTGTAATAACACTGGGGTCTGAAAGAGCTATTGTTCTGAGAATACAAGAATTCAGAATGCTTTGAACATCTATGTATTTCCTTTCATAGTTTGTTGCTCTCAGTTTGCCTCTGACAGAAGTTGCAGGGGGAGGGCTGTAACTGCAAATCACTGTGTCATGCACAATGTCTGATAGACTGAATAGAGAAACTTATTTTTTTATGTTTTGTCAGCTTTGTCAGTACTTTTACAGTGGGGGAATAAATGATGAAGGGTAACAGAACGAACAGTTTGACATACGTGGCAAAACCCCTTTTGAAAGAACATCAGTGCATTGCTGATGAGCATCAGTGGCACATATGAGTAACGTGTTGCTGTAGTCACACAGGTGAGCACATGCACAAACAAACGCACATGTACACCAAGAGGTATACACAAAATACCAACGTGTTATATATTGCACCAAATCTTTTGTGTCTCCTCTACATGTCCAGCGTCTCTGACCTGTGTTTCGGATGACAGCAGCTGCTTGTATTTAAAGCTTATCCTGTATCAGTTGGCTTTTAGAGGAAAGTTGCCATAGGACTTTGTCTTCTTGGCCACTCTTCAGGTGCCTTTTGTGTAATTACCAGTAGTAATACAGGCAAAAATCACATCCCTGAAGAGTTAATGGTGATGCAGGTACCAGTGACTTCATTCACTGCTGTCAACTGGACTGGAGTAGTGAACTTCACAGCGGCTGCCACAGAGTTAAAATTTGGATTGTCTTGAAAATGTGATGAACTGCGGTGCAGCTGATGCCAGATTGACACTGTATGCTGACAAATGCTCCTCATTTGGCGTGATAGAGGATTCTGCCAGGCGGAGAAGGACCTGGGAGTGATAGTGGACAGTCGGCTGA
>NW_023304369.1:0-2273 GCF_011077185.1 Oxyura jamaicensis | reverse complement strand
GGGGGGGGGATCTGTGCCCCCAGCAGGTCGTAGGCGAAGATGTTCCAGAAGACGGCGAAGAGCAGGAAGGTGCCGTAGGACAGCAGCACGACCCACCAGCCGCACTGGTCCTGCAGGCTCTCCTCGTAGCTGCGCAGGATGGTGAGCCCCATGCTGATGCCCACGATGGCCCCCGCCAGGTGGGCCATGAAGCTGGGCTGGGGGCCCGAGGCCGGCAGCGGCGGCGAGAAGCGGAGCCAGACGGCGCGACCCACCTCCGAGCTCACTGCAAGGCAACGCCGCGGGTGGCACCGGGTCCCGGCCCCGGCCCCGGCCCCGGCCCCATACTCACTGCACACCAGCGCCAGCACCATCCGCAGCAGCTTGTAGGGGCAGCGCATCCCCGCCCAGTTCTGCGGACGGACAGACGGACACTGAGCCCCACACGGTAGGGCCGTGCCCTGTCCCCACGGAGCGCCCCGGTCCCCGCTCCACACCCACACCCGCCCCACGGTGCCACCCCAAGGTGCTCCCCCTGCAGAGCCACCCCAGCAGCGCCCCACGACACCCAAACCGTGCTCACAGTGCCACCCCCGTGACCTGGCATGGTGCCCGGACCCCAGTCTCACACCGTGATGCCCACCCCACGATGCCCACCCCACGGTGCCCACCCCCCCACTCTCACACCGTGATGCCCACCCCATGGTGCCCACCCCCCCAATCTCACACCATGATGCCCACCCCACGATGCCCACCCCGTCATAAAACCCCACAATTTCATACCATGATGCCCAACCCATGATTCCCACCCCATAATCTTACATGACATCCCATGGCTCCCACGGGAACGCTGCCCACCCCAAGATGACCGCTCTAAAATTTCACTCCATGGCTCCCACCCCATGGCGCCCACCCCATGGGACAGCCCCACAACCTCTCACCACGGTGCCCACCCCACAACCTCACATCACAGAGCCACCCCACGATACCCCCCCCATAGTCTTGTGCCCCAATGCCCACCCCAACAACGCCCAACCCCACAATCTCACCCCAACAACGCCTCACCCCAACAATGCCCACCCCAACGACACCCACCCCATGTTCTCCCCGCCCCCCCAGCGCCCACCCCTCTTGCCCCCGGCGCTGACCATGACGACGTTGGCGAGGTGAGCCGAGCAGAGCGCATAGACCCCCCCCGAGCCACCGACCAGGGGTGCCCTCATGTCCGTGATGGAGACGGTGAGGGAGCCTGCGGCACGGCGCCTTGTCAGGGGGGGCTCCGTGCTGCCCCCCAGCCCCACCCCGCGGGGCCACCCTGCCGGCTGCGGGGACAGCGGGGACAATGGGGACAGCGGGGACAGCGGGGACAGGGACCAGCACGGGCGCTCACCCACCTGCAAGGACGCCGGCCAGGTAGAGGAAGCTGATGCGCAGGATGCCGTGCACCATCTCCAGCGGCACCCCGATCATCAGCTGCAGGAGGGCGTTGAACCCCAGCTGCTCCAGCCTGCGTTGGGGACACCGGGGGACGCGTTGGCTCAGGCCAGCGTCCCCGGGCACCCCGGGTCGGCGGAGCCGTGCCGACGGCAGGGACTCACCCCACGTGCATGAACATGTAGGTGAGGAAGCGCCAGGCGCGGGCGCGGTGCCCGGGGTGGTAG
This sequence comes from Oxyura jamaicensis, assembly GCF_011077185.1. Lineage (NCBI taxonomy): Eukaryota > Metazoa > Chordata > Aves > Anseriformes > Anatidae > Oxyura > Oxyura jamaicensis. The sequence goes on along the minus strand of NW_023304369.1, from coordinate 633 downwards.
ACCAGGGGGCTCTTCATGTACTCGGGGTGGTAGGTCTGCAGCACCCACTTGTTCAGCCGGGCGCCGTAGCACAGGAACACGATGATCTGCGAGGAACCACGGGGCCGTCACCTCCACCCCTCGCCCAAGTCCCTCCAGCCAGGTGTGGGGCACGGGGACGTCACAACTGCTGTCACCCATCCCATTGGCCCCAGGTCGGAGCCCCCCATAGGCACGGGGACACCACAACCAGCACCATCTGTCCCCTCCAGCCCCGCTCTGAGCCCCCCAAGGACACCAGGACGCGGCCAGGCTCAGCCCCCCCGCCGAGCCCCCACCTGGGTGAGGGTGACGGCTGCCATGAAGACGGGCGGGGGACACGTGCGGTGCTGGTAGAAGTACCAGCGCCGGTCCATCTCGCAGGGCAGGATCTCGTAGGCCACGTAGCGGACGAAGCGCTTGTAGAAGCCCAGGCCGGTCTCGTCGAGCAGCCCGTCCCGGGGCAGGGCTCGCTGCCCGTTGGCAATGGCTCGCTTGAAGCTGCTCGAGCGCTTGCTGCTGATCTGCGGAGAGAGCCCGTGGCCGCCGCCGGGAGCTGCGGGGCGCCCGGTCCCGGCTCGCACCGGGAGGCCCCCGGCGCCCACCCCAGCCCAC
>NW_023304368.1:0-1173 GCF_011077185.1 Oxyura jamaicensis | reverse complement strand
CTTCCCCGGCCTGTCCCTGGTGGTGGTGGTGGTGGGGGGGGGGGGGGACGGTTTGTCCCTGTCCCCTCGTGGCAGGGTCGGTGTCACCGCTGGAGCCGAGGTGCCGGTTCTCCTCCTACCCCCGGGGGCAGTTCCAGCGCAGGGCAGCTCCCACCCTGCCCGCGTGGGCCGGGCTCTGTCCCTGCCTGGCAGGGCTGGTGCAAGCCCCGCGTAAATTTTACTCCAAAGGTTGGGGGGGGGGTGAAAAAAAGGGAGACCGGTTAAAAAACTGGAGGTGTGAGTGCTGGGTCCTGACACCGATGGCTTTTTTTTGGGGGGGGGGGTCCGGTGCCCCCGGGCTGCTCGCTGTGTCGGGATGGGGCGCGTGCCCGGCGCTACCCCAGGAAGGTGGAGATGAAGACGCTGGTGTCCAGGTTGAGCGTGGCGTGCCACCAGCGGTCGGGGAAGTACAGGACCTGCGGGCAGAGCGCAGCGGGGGCTCCCTGGGGCTCCCGGCACGCCACGGGGAGCAGCCGCCAGCGTTTTTCCCTCCTGCCCTCGGGCCGGGGCGGGAGCCGAGCAGCCACGTGCGGCCTCCCTGCAGCCCTCCCTCACCTCTCCGGGGCGGATGGTGCACTCCAGCGGCCGCTCGGCCGGCGGCAGCGTGGGGTAGGTGCTCTGGAGCCAGGCCAGCGTCGTCTCGTTGGGGTGGAAGTGGGGAGTTTTATCCGGCGGGTAGAGGAACCAGCGCTGGAAGACCCGGCGGAGGCTCAGCTCCCCCTCGCCAAAGCCCCCGCGCGGCTTCCAGACCCCGCTCACCTTCCTGCCGAAGATCACCTCGGAGTAACCGGGGCCGTGCCAGTGGAAGGGGACGCCCGAACCCGAGCCTAGGGAGGCAGCGGGTGCTGGAGGCGCCCCCGGGGGGGCTGCCGGCCCCCCCCCCCCCCATGCCGAGCCCGCGGCCCCCACCTGCGATCCCGAAGCTGTAGGCGCTGCTGGTGCCGGGGATGCGGAACGGCGGGGGCACGTACTTCTGGAAGAGGGGGCCCCACTCGGTGAAGTTGTTGTCCCCGAAGAAATAGAGGGTGTCTGCGGGGAGAGGTGGGCGCTGACAGTTAGGGTCAGGGTCAGGGTCAGGGTTAGGGTCAGGGTCAGGGTTAGGGTCAGGGTTAGGGTCAGGGTCAGGGTTAGGGT
>NW_023304367.1:0-2747 GCF_011077185.1 Oxyura jamaicensis | reverse complement strand
CGGGACCGGGTCGCTGCCCCCCGCCGGCACCGGGGCGGCCGCCGGTGGCCGGGCTCTGCCTGCCGCAGCCCCGCCGCGGGAGCCCGAGGCGGCGCCGAAGCAGCCCCGCAGCGGCCGAAGCGTCCCCGCAGCCCCCCCCCGGGGCAGGCCCTGGGGCCGGGCATCGCCTCCCTGCTGCGGGGCGCAGCCGGACGAGCTGCGGCGCCGGCATCTCGGCACCCTCTGCCGGGCAGTTCTCAGCCGGCCTGGGAGCATCCCTCTCTGCTGGCCCCTCTTCCCTGCGTCCCGCAGTGCCTCACGACGTGGGAGCGAGCCGGGTCACCTCAGAGGCTCTGGCTTCACTCTGCAGCGTGGGGCTGGGGGAGCTAGAGCTCGCGGAGAGATCCGGACCCGCAACCTTTGAGGTGTGGAGGGTGGGAGCCTGGTGTGCACCAACAGAGTGAAAACCCAAACCCTTCTTACCTCCTTTACCTCCACATTGCTCGGCGCTGAGCTCACTCTTGAACCATGTCCAGAAATTGGACACACAGCTGGTTCCTCTAGGCCGACAGTGTGTAAGAACATTCCTGCCCATGCCAGTCACTCCCTCCCAAAGGCATGAGATAACCAGCTACCCACTGGGGCCAGGGCAGGGCGTGGAGGGAAGCGGCAGATCGCCGCGCCAATTTCTCACCACGCCGTGCTCATCACCCACCCAGCAAACCGAAGGGCTGCAGCCGCAGCCAGCCGGGATCACCCCGCCGGTGCGAGCTGGGTGCACGCAGCAAACTAACCAAGGGCGCAGTTCTCCTAGGGTCACGTCTCTTTGTCATCCTAGAAATGCCAAATGCTGGGATCAGACAAGAAAAGAAAGCAAGACCCCCAAAATGGACAGGTCAAAGATCCAGCCCTGGGTCTGTGTAAAGTCAGAGCAGCCCCTGGCCATCATGAGACAAAGCTGCCATGTGCTGGCTCAGGAGCTTGGTCCCAGGGTGTCCGGGTTGTTCACACTATGTGGGATTAAAGCACACGGTTTAAATGTACTCAGCCTTTCCTCCCTTGCTGTCATGAGCCTGGCTTGGTTTGCTGAACTCGCAGCCTTTCTTCGCTCGTTTGGCTCACACACACACAGAGACTCTGCAATTACAGTAACGAAACAATCCTGTTCACCCCTTCTTTTATCATTAGCACCCAAAACAATTTGCAAAAGGGATCGGTATCATTAGCCCTTGATAGAGAACATTATCAGTAAAACATTCTCATTACTCATTCCCCGAATCCAATCCGCTTGCAGCAGTTGAGCCGGAGTCAGCCTGGATGTGCAGGCAGATGTGTGCTCTGCGTTCACTCGCTGCCGGGTGGGAAAACGCGGGGCTCTTCGCAGTGTCAGAATTAAAGCAAACACAGTAACGAGAAGCAGCTCAGGGAAGAGACACCCAAGAGTCGGGAATGGGGCAATTACTCAGCGAGATGTAGTGCTGTTGGCACTGCTGTGTTAGTAAATCCCGGTGAGGGGATTAACATCTGCCTGTAATTGTAATAATAAAATCCGACATGTATACAGCATTTTTCATCCTGAAGGATCCCAAAGCACTCAAGTAACTTAATTCCTTCAGCTGTCTCCTGGACTTTATAAACATGCTTCTTAATCATCCCACACCAGGCGAAGATGGCTTTACTCTGGGCACAATCACGTCACTTCGACAAGTCCCCCTGGGGAGAGGAGGGGCTCTCGGGGGTGGGCTGGGAAAAGTTTCCCCTTTCAGAGAGGCAAGATCCAGGGAAAGTGTTGCCTGGCACGTCCCAGGGCAGGGGAGAGACCCCAGGAAGAGCCTGCCTCCCCAAGCAGCCAGCTCCCGCGCCAGCTAGCGCTGCGGAAGGGATGGAAACATGTCTTATTTTTTCAAGGTGGGAAAAATGATGACAAGCCCCTAGACGGGACACCGAAGGCTTCATTCTGTCCACCGTAACATCCAAAGACTGCTTCTCCAGCCCCTTCCCGTTCTCCTTCTGGGACTAGAGACGCTGGGGCACACTCCTATTTATGGCAGGCTAGCGGGCTGAGTGGTGCTATCCATTCATATATGTTCCCTCTCGCTGCTCTCTGTGGGCACACAGCCCAGCTCACAATCTAGCCCTTAATTAAAGGATTTAAAGTTGGATAGGCTACATATCACACACAGAAAAGCCTTATCAAAATAATTCCTTATAAAAAGAAAGACGTGATGTTAAGGGCACCTTCTGGGGGATAAGATGGACACAAACTACTTATTTTTGCCCCTTTCCCTTACTTGGCATCTTTTTGTCATCTAAAGAAGACCTGAACATTTTTGTAAAAAAAAATAAAATAAAATAAAAAAATAGAGAAAGAGGGCATTTTTATTTCACATTTGAAACTTAAGCAATGCCTACATTGTTTTCACTGGAAGGCTCCACAAGCAAGTAAATTCCTAGTAGAAGTAAAAACACCCGTGGTACTGTCTTGGCAATACATCTATTCAGCTGACAAGGTGTTTTATCTTCTAGCTTGTTTCAGGTAGCACTAATATAACTCAAATGCCAGAGATAAAGAGACAGAACCAAACTGTCTTTGCTACCAAGTTGTTCCTACCCCTTCAGTTCTTGTCACAAAAGCTTCAAACGCAGACCTTAAACTGCTGAAAAGCCTTCTGCCCTGTGCAGGACTGCAGGAAGCCCATGTGTGGAGATCCAAAAAAGGAGGAGAAGAGAAGAGAAGAGGAGAGGAGAGGAGAGGAGAGGAGAGGAGA
>NW_023304366.1:0-4315 GCF_011077185.1 Oxyura jamaicensis | reverse complement strand
TCCCTCCCTCCCTCCCTCCCTCCCTCCCTCCCTCCCTCCCTCCCTCCTTCCCTCCTTCCTTCCCTCCTTCCTTCCATTTTGTTTGTTTGTTTTGAAAAAGGGAGAACCCAACTGCATGCTGAATGACCCCACCTCCTGGCACTTCCTAGCTGTGTTTGTGGGGTAAAGTCTGGATTTTTGTTCTCATAATTATGAAGTCTTAGGAATGTATGCAGTATCTTTCAAAACAACATAAAGATTGTTATCAAATAATCTAGTTTAAGAGTTTCTCTATTGTAATAGAGGAAAATATTTTCATTTGGAGACTGATAACGTTTTCTGCAAAACTGAAGGCAAACTACTATATACGTGATTCATTTCAGTCTAGCTCTATGCACAGGCATACAACCTATTTTACATCCAGTGTGTTAATAGCAGTGCTGGGAAATAGACCCCCAAAATTGTAGCTAAATAAAGTAGGGATTTAAAAGAGCATGGCAGTTAAAGCTGAAACATAAAAAAGATGCTTGAGAGTAACAGACTTCCTAATAGTACGTGGAATCTAAGTAACAAATACAGTTGTTTGTCATTCCAGAGTGGTATCTCCAGCATCACAGAGCCTTCAACTATTGTGCGGATGGTGATAGTATGTTTTCAGAGGGAGTTGTGCCATCCAGTTGTCTTTGTTGACCGCTGATGATAATTAAGGGGAAACAAAATCCTGGAAAATGAGTTCTGTTTGCTTTATGGGCTCATTGCTGTCTTTTACACCTTTGAACAGTAAGGTGTAACTGAGTTCGTAGTTCTTGGTGCTTTTGTGGGTACTGCAGAAATTCATGAAGGAAATTAAAAATGCTGTGCCTCTTACTGACTTCTGGTAGATTGATGTTCATCATAGTGTTATCTAATGCTTGTTTGTCATCTTGCAAAGTAGAAGTATCCATGTTTCACAGAGTCTCTCACCTGGTCTTTGTTTACTGGTAGCTGGTAGGAATCCTTGGTAGATAAAATAAGAAAAGCATGAAGCAACAGCTTATTCATTTTTGGAATGAAAGGAAAGCCTTGAATCCTGAGATACCTGAAATCAGTTAAGCAGACTAAAGGTCTCTAAAGGTTTAGCGTGGCTCTCAGTCTAAATAACAAAACATCTTTGTGTCCTTCAGTCCCCCTTCTGAATTACCACAAAATATATATTCTTATTCTCATAAGCAAGCGGACAATATATTAAATCTAAATTACAGCATCAGCAAGTACCTTCACAGTTTTGTACAATCCTGATACATATATACATATACATACATACATACATACATATATATATATATATATATATATATATATACATCTTTTGTGGTTTTCCTGCATGGACTATTCAAAGTTTGACTTGGAAAGACTTGAGAAAGCTGTCCTGATTGATGCAAAGATATGTCAGTGACAGGTGAACAAATTACAGGATCTTCTCCAGCCAGACTTGTAGAAAGGGTTGCCAGCTCATGTGGATGAGGTTCACTGAGTTTTGCCACTAAGACTGCCAGATTTGGTAGTACTAAACAACGTTGTATATTCTGCAGACATAAAAAGCTGCAGGGTTGATTTAGAATAATAGTGTATTCACAAATAGTACTCCAATTGCTCTGAAACATCACAGTTAGCTGCATCTTCATTCTGCTATCTCACTGCTTTATACTTCTGAGGCCTTTCCCTAGCAGACTATAAAATCATTCCAAATGTGAGATGATAAATTAATAGAACAAAACAAATTGGAGTCAGTAGGAGTGCACTTAGCACTAACAAGACCCGTCTGAGTTTCACATTTTCTCTTGCAATTATTAAAACTAAGGCTAGTGTCAGAACTCATCTTTTCTTTAATTGCTGTTGCACAAAGCTCTGGATGTTTTTTTTAAGGGCTGATGCAAAGGAGCAATCTATTCAATTGTTTATAAATATAATTTCTTCTGAATCAAGGGATAAAATGTGAGATATAACCAGAAACAAATTTCAGATTTCTTACGGCAGAAGGAATGAGTATTTTGTTATTTACATTGAATCACCACGTACAACAATGGCTTTAGGGTAAATAATGTTAAATATTTGCAGTAAATGAAAAGTCAAACGACACATTAAAAGGTGAATAGTTTGATGTGATATTTGAGGAAGCTAAGTCTCCTATGCTCTGGCTGAAAATATTGAAGTTTTTTTTTTCCTTGATGTGGAAGGAAAACTGCTGAAACATCCATATTTTGCTATACTTATTTCTTCTGTTCCAGTGAGCCCTAGCAACTTAGAGATTAAGGAATGGAGATTCTGTTCTTCTAGAGAATGAAGGACCATTCAGCTCTTTCTTTTTCACCTGATTTCTATAATGAAACTTCCAGCTAGCAAGCAGCAAAGATGTTGATTTGCTGATTTTTTTTTCCCTTTGGTTTAATTTCTTTTCATTAAGCAGGTTTTACAAAGCTGTTTTATTTAAATACCACTACTTTTGTTCTTTTTATCATAGTTCAGTGTAGTTCCTTTACTTTGGTCAACTCTAATAGCATCCCTGTGAGAAATGTTTAAGTCAACATGATAGGAAGGTGACTTGATTGAAAGTACAAGAACGTTTAGCATCAGAACAAGGGACTTATTTTATGTTTAAATATTGTTTTCTCCACACACAAAGATGTTTTCCTATGGTTGAAGGCCATGGTAACATTCCGCAGAATTTTAGAGTCATCCACGGAGAGCTGGCAGTTATGACACTATCCTGATTTCACCACTCTGTCTGTCATGGCAACTTCTCCATACTAGGCTGGTTTTATGCGTCTTTCCAGACACCATTAGTAGGTTTGGAGGAGCCAGTGGTAAAGTTTTGAGCTCAAATAAGAATATCGTAGATTTAAAACTGTCTATGCTCTATTACAAGCCTCTCAAAATCATTGGCTTCATGTGCACTAGAATCATTGAGCTGGTTGGAAAGGGATTGCATCGTATTAAAGAAAAAAACACCTCTAAGGAGTGAGAATTGAAGCAATTCAGCAAGGGGAGAGCTTGCAAGTGATGCACTTTCTTTCCCTTAACTAGTTACCCTTTGTTACAACAGATTCAACATTGACATGTTTTGCAGGGAGGAGGCCAGCCACAGTGTAGTGGAATTTAAAAAGCTGATCAGCTCCACACTGAAGTGCTAGAGTGGTGCTATTTACTAGAAAATGTTTTCAATGACTTTTCTATTTCCTTTTGAAAGAGGGAGGTGATGAAGGAGGCTACTTCTGTCCAAGGAACATTTTACATTCAGTAATTTGGCCAAATTATAAGCAATTTTCTGATGAATTAAGGATTTCTACTGTTTGTTAGGAATAGAAAAAGATAAATGATTACAGGACTCATTATCTTTAAGAATAAGAATAAATTACTTGGTCCTAAATATATAGTTAGAGATATTAATGGCACTTGAGATTTAGTTGTGCAACTATATTTGTAAAAAAAATTATTAATGGTATTCTCTTTCTCTGCTGGTGAGCACTGAAATCAAAACACAGCTTGCTATTCCTGTTCCTCTGCCATTGCCTGTGCCTTCTACATGTATTATAAGAAGTATAGCTAAGATTTTAGCAAGCTATCTAGTTTAAACTAATTCAGATTTATTAGCAGCATCTTATGGACAGGCATATTTCTAATGATCAGAAAAGTAAGAATGAGCGTATGGCTAGAATCAACTAAATGTCTGCTGTGACACCCTTTTGGCAAAGACTGATGAAGTGGCAGCTGCTGGCCAAATGTCAGATGGCCTTCACACATGAGAATATGTTAAGGGCATGGGAAGTTGTGGCTGGGGCTCTGTTTGTGTACCGTCCTACAGAACAGGCATGCAGATATATCTTGGTCTAGCAGGTAGTAGTGCTATAAATGTCTAAGATGTCTACATTTGCTAAATGATTCAATTCTGTTTGCTAAATGACTCTATTCTGTTTGTATTGAATTATTCTGCGGTAATTCAGAGTGTCTGTTCATTCATTGAGATACTGATGATGAGGTAAGGATTAATTTAGGGGCTTCTTTCACTTCCTCAAAGTGGAATAAAATTAGACCTTCGCAGTATCTAAGCATCATCTATAAATTAAGCAAAACAACAGAGTACCCTTGCTCTTTATGTTTAGTTTCTTTCCTTGGATAATAGGTTATATAAAGCTACAGTTATCTTGACTAAAGTATCCCAAAAGCATTTGTGAAGAGGAGGAAAGAATAATATACTAGCATGAGGATGTTGATATTTTCAAAATACCAGCAGGTATTTGTCTTGGTTATTAGGCTGAAGGTGTGAAATTTTTAAAAGTCAAAAGCTCTTCTCGCCCCC
>NW_023304365.1:0-1382 GCF_011077185.1 Oxyura jamaicensis | reverse complement strand
GTCTCTGGTGGCTTCCCCTGACTGCTTATGGTCAGACAGCAAAGCTCTGCCTCAATACCCAGTACTTTCATTAGCACTTAACAAATAGAGCAACTGCTCATCACTTCAAAGGATTCAATCCCTTCCATAAAATGTCACACCGTGTAGTTTCTACCAGGAAGAAATGTGAATGTTCAGGATGTATGTTCATTGCAGGAGAAGAAATCCTGGTGTTCACCTGTCCTTGCTTTGTCATTGCTTTGTCTACCATGGTGTGCTCCCCCATCTTCCAGGCACATCCACAGGGCTTGATTAAAGGGTCCATGTGGAATGTCCCCTTTCCAGCTGCCTGTCTGGACCTAGGCACTTCCCATGGTTCTCCTGGTTGGCCCTCCCCTTCCTCCTTCATCCTTCAGACCGCTCTCACCGCCCCAGTGGCTGCTTCCAGTTTCAGGTAGAAGCAGCCCAGCTTGCCCATCTCTCAGCACTCTGTCTATTTTGGTCCTTCTCAAGAACCTCATCATGACCATTGAATTCATAGGTTATGGATCAAGGTTACGCTATACTTTTTAATTTCCGGTCTATCAGTGTAAAATACTTCTTGTACAGTCATTCTTGAGGGAAGGTAAACCTCACAGGAGGCATACAAGGTGAGGAGCTTTATTTTTTTTTACTAAATAAATAAATAAATAAATAATTGCTGCATGTTCCTTGGTTGACAATAGGAAAAGCCCTTCTGCACCTGTGTGCAGCCAGGGCTCTAAGGAAAGCAGGGAGGAGCTGATGCAAAGGGGCTGTAACATCCAGCTGTGCAGACTTGAGTGAAGGCAGGTGTAAGGAAATGAGAAGCAAGCACCAGGTGGCCAAGGAGAGCAATGTCAGGGCTGGGGTGGTGAGCAGCAAGGTTGTCTCTGCAGTGTCAGACCTCAAGAGTCTGCTTTTCCTCCCTAAAAAGCTCTCCAAGGGAGATCAAGATCAATAAGGGAAAAAGGCTCCAAACCAACATTCAAATAAGCTCATCCTTTAAGATGAGAAAAGATTTTTATGAGGTGCTTTTGCAAACCTTCCTCCTTAACGACACCATGAAAGCTCTCCAATTAGCTGTCCAAGCCTTGAAGTCTTGAACAAAACTATGCAAGAGATGTTGGGAGTTTCTTCATTTGAACGAGTTCCATGGTGTCTTTTGGTGCTGAGGCGATGATGCTGAGGTCCTGAGAGGAGAATGATGCAATTGCTTCGGAAAGTCAAGGCAGAAGGAAAAGTTGAAGTGCCTTGGAGTATTAAGGGGCCCCACTGAGGTCTGTTACTAACCAAGCCACCCCAGGGACTTGGTAGTGCAGCTAATTGAGGCCATGATTAGAGACAGGCAAAGGCACTGTGCTGCCAAATGTCTTGGTTTGCTT
>NW_023304364.1:0-1629 GCF_011077185.1 Oxyura jamaicensis | reverse complement strand
GGGAGCAGAGGGGTCAGAGCCCGCACCTCCGGGGACCACCAGCCCCGCACCAAACCTCCTCCAGCACCCGGCGTCCCCGTCGCCTACCCCGACTCGCAGGTCCGCCACAGGATCTTGTTGATGGCTTTGCAGGGGAAGGGACCTGCAATGAAGATGACACCGCTGTTACAACGCCCACACGAGCCCCCGGGTCTCTCCCCCCCCCTCCCCCGAAGCCCACGCACCGTAGGGGATGGTGGACAGGACGGGCTGCTGGGTCCTCTGCCCGCCGCCGCCGGCCGCCCACACCATGTAGCCGCCGTCGCTGTGCGAGCTGACGATGCTCTTCCCGCTGTGCTCCCAGGCCAGGCTCTCCAGCTGCTGCAGGGCGCAACGAGGGGCGGGGGGGGGGGGGCTCAAAACCCAGGGGACAGGCTGCAGCCCCCCCATCTCCCCGGGGCCGTCCCAGCCCAGGTACCTGGTTCCCCAGGAAGAGATGCTGGACGGCGCGCGTGCTCTGGTCCCACAGGGCCACCAGCCCGCGGCTGTACCCGATGAGGAGCCTGCCGGCGTCGCGGGGGTGCTCCTGGATGGACTCCACCGGCCCCAGCGCCTTCCCGCAGCGGTACTCATCGGGCACGCTGCGCAATGGGGGGGGGGGGGACAACAACAACGGGGTCAGGAGGGGCCGGGGATGGCAAGTTTGGGGTGCGGGGCCAACGCTCACCTTTGCAGGATCTCGTCCTGGAAGAGGGTTTTGTCCTCCAGCAGCACGAGGCCGGGCAGCGTGACGAAGTAAACCGCGCCGCCCTCGGTGCCCAGGCAGGCCACGGCGCCCAGGGCCATGGGCAGGATCACCGTCACCCGCGTGATGCTGGGGGAGCAGCTGCGGGGGCGGCAGGGCCGCGTCAGCAGCGGGCAGAGACCCCCGAACCCCTCCGTCCCGCTCCAGCATCACCCCAGCTGCTGTCCCACGAGGACGGGGACGACGCTTGGGGACAGCAGCCGGGCCGTCCGGCCGCCACGCTAACGGGCGATTCCTCAGCCGTTGTTGACACCCCGGGTGCAGGGCTGCACTTCCCGACCCGCAGCTCGCGGAGCTGAGAGCAAACCTCCCTGCTAGAGGCGATGCCCGCTCCCCCGCGCCGTTCCCAGCCCGGTGCCCTTATCGCTCCCCCAGGTGTCCGGAGGCTGGGAGCCGCGTCCCCCGCACGGGAGGCGGCTCTGCCCCAACGCTCCCATGCAGCGGGGTCGCCGTGCTCCGTCCCCACCTTTTTTTCTTTTTCTTTCCTCCCTCCTCGAGCCAAACAGCAAGCACAAAGCCTCGCAGCCGGCAGCGCCGCGGCCAAGCCCCACCCCGGCACGACGCCGGAGCCGGGTGTAAACTCTGGCAGACCTCGCCTGCCGCCGCCCCAGCTCCAAGGCGGCCGAGCATCGACGCCCACAGCGACAGCGGGGTCACCCCCCGGGGGGAACAAAATGGAACAGGAGCCCCGTGTGTCCCCCCCCCCGGCCCCAGCCAAGCGCGGAGGAGGAGGAGAACTTAGCGGTGCCGAACCCGGGGCGCGCCGGGAGGCCGAAGCTGCGGGTCTCCTCCAGGTGGGAGCAGCCCTCCTTCTGGTAGATCTCCCAGAGGTGCAGCGTGTTGTC
>NW_023304363.1:759-3323 GCF_011077185.1 Oxyura jamaicensis | reverse complement strand
TGGTCCCCAGGGGTGGTGGCACCTTGGTCACTTGGGCTGGTGGCACCTGGACACATGGTCCCCAGGGGTGGTGGCACCTTGGTCCCCTGGGGTGGTGGCACTCGGTCACTTGTGTCCCCAGGGCCGGTGCCACCAGGCCACTCGGGTCCCCTTGGGGCGGTGTCACCTCGGTCCCCGGTGGCGGTGTCCCCACCCCCCCCCCCCGTGTCCCCAAGCCGCTGTCCCCTCCCCCCTCCCCTCCCCCATCGAGGAGGCGCCGGCGCCGACTCAGCCGCTTTATTTCCAATAAACACCGGGGGGGCGGGGCCTCGGCAAGCCACGCCCCTCCCCCAAACCCCACCCCCTTCCAAATAAGGAGAGGCTCAGGAGGCCCCGCCCCTCCTTGGACCGTAGGGGCGGGGCTTCGCGAGGCCCCCCCCTCCTCGCGCAGCAACCCCCCACGTGCCTCAGGGGGCGGGGCCTGGCTGCGGCCCCGCCCCCCGGGCAGGGGGCGGGGCCTGCGGGGGGGCGGGGCCGTGACGTCGTTGGTGCTTGCGCAGCCCCGCCCGCGCCCCGAAGCGCTTGGGGCAGAGGGGGCAGGGGAAGGGGCGGGGCTCCGGGGGGGCGGGGCCTGCGGGACACGCCCCCGGGGCCGCCATGGTGGGCGGGGCCGTGATGGGGGCGGCCATGTTGGGCGTGGCCACACTCGGCGCGGCCATGTTGGGCGTGGCCATGTTGGGCGTGGCCACGTGGGAGGCGGCCATGATGGGCGTGGCCATATTAGAGGTGGCCATGTTGGAGGCGGCCATGTTGGGTGTGGCCATGTTGGAGGCGGCCATATTGGGCGTGGCTGTATTGGGCGTGGCCATATTTGAGGCGGCCATGTTGGGCGTGGCCATATTGGAAGCAGCCACATTGGGCATGGCCACATTAGAGGCGGCCATATTGGGTGTGGCCACGTTAGAGGAGGCCATGTTGGGCGTGGCCACAATGGGGGCGGCCATTTTGGGGCCCACCCCAAGGACCGCCACGCTGGGGCCTCCCATGGGGGCAGCCATGTTGGGTGTGGCCACGCCGGGGGCGGCCATGTTGGGAGCACCAAAGGCGGCGGCCATGTTGAGGCCCCCGCAGTCCATGGGTCCCCCGGTGGCGGCGGCCATGTCGTGACCCGGCGCGATGGTGGCGGCCACGTCGCGACCGGAGGCCATGATAGGCCCTGGGGCGACGGCAGCCATGTTGTGGGCAAGTCCGGCGGCCATGTTGGGCCCGAGTCCGGCGGCCATGCTGGCCCCGAGCCCGGCGGCCACGCTGCGGCCAACGGTGGCCATATTGTGTCCCGGCGGAGCCCTCAGCTCGTGGCCCACGCCAGCGGCCACGCCGCGGCCAGCGGCGGCCATATTGCGGCCCACACCACCCCCAACCCCGGCGGCCGCATCGGTGGCCAAACCCTGAACCCCGGTAGCCACCGCCCCGCAGCCCGGCCCGGCGGCCGCCTCGGGGACCTCCTCGCCCTCCCGCTTGCCGTGCGTCCTCTCGTGCTTGCGCAGCCCCGAGGCGCCCCCGAAGCCCTTCCCGCAGCGCCCGCAGGCGTAGGGCCGCTCGCCCGAGTGCGTCCGCCGGTGCTTGCCCAGCGCCGCCCGCTCGCCGAAGCCTTTGCCGCACTCGCCGCAGCGCCAGGGCCGCTCGCCCGTGTGGGTCAACCGGTGCCTCTTGAGGTCCCAGGAGGCCACGAAGGCCTTCCCGCACTCGCCGCAGCGCCAGGGCCGCTCGCCCGTGTGGGTCCGCCGGTGCACGGCCAGGTCGGCCGGTTGCCGGAAGGCCTTGCCGCACTCGCCGCAACCGTAGGGCTTGACGCCTTGGTGGGCCCGCTGGTGCCGCCGGTAGCTGGAGGGGTCGGAGAACATGCGGCCGCACTGGGGGCACAGGTAGGGCCGCTCGCCGGTGTGGACGCGCTGGTGGCTTTGGTAGGAGGAGAGCTGGGTGAAGGACTTGCCGCAGGTGCCGCAGGCGTAGGGCTTGCGGGGCGCGTGGATGCGCTGGTGGCAGGCGAGGGAGGACGAGCGGCCGAAGCTCTTGCCGCACTCGGCGCACAGGAAGGGCCGCTCGCCCGTGTGGCTGCGCTGGTGGTTGCGGAGGTCCTTGCGCTCGGCGTAGGCTTTGGGGCAGGCGCCGCAGCGGTGAGGCCGGAGGCCGGCGTGGCCCCGCCGGTGCTTGCGGTAGACGGAAGGGTCGGCGAAAGATTTGGGGCAATCCGGGCAGGAAAAGGGACGTTCGCCCGTGTGGGCGCGCTGGTGGATGGTGAGCTTGGAGAGGGTGCCGTAGGATTTGGGGCAGGCGGCGCAGGGGAAGGGGGGAGCGGGGCGGGGGCAGGCGGAGCACGGGGCGCCGGACGAGGGCTCGGCGGTGGTGGCATCTGCGGGGGCTTCGGGGGCGGCGCCGGGGGGGTTGGAGGCATCTGCGGGGGGTTTGGAGGCATCTCCGGAGGGTTTGGAGGCATCTCCGGAGGGTTTGGAGGCATCTCTGGAGGGTTTGGAGGCATCTCCCAAGGGTTTGGTGGCATCTCCCAAGGGTTTGGTGGCATCTCC
>NW_023304363.1:0-749 GCF_011077185.1 Oxyura jamaicensis | reverse complement strand
TCTCCCAAGGGTTTGGTGGCATCTCCCAAGGGTTTGGTGGCATCTCCAGGGGGTTTGGAGGCATCTCCAGGGGGTATGGAGGCATCTCCGGGGGTCTTGGTGGCATCTCCGGGGGCTTCGGGTGCGTGCGGCGCGGCGCTGGCGGTGGTCCTGGAGGCGGCCGTCGCGGTGGTGGCATCTGCGGACGCTTTGGTGGCACCGCGGGAGCGGGTGGTGGCACCTCTGGAGGTGGCGGTGGCACTTCTGGACCTGGTGGTGGCACCTCGAGACCTGGTGGTGGCACCTCCGGGTGCTTTGGCCAGGTCCGTCGCGGCGCTGGCATCTCCAGGTGCTTCGGTGACGTCCATGGGGGTGGCGTCACCTCCGGAGGCGGCGGTGGTGGCATCTGGGGACGCTTCGGACGCGGCGGTGGCCGTAGCAGCTCGGGACCTGGCGGCGGTGGCACCTCGGGACCTGGTGGTGGCACCTCGGGACCTGGTGGCGGCGGCACCGTGGGACCTGGCGGCGGTGGCACCTCGGGACCTGGTGGCGGTGGCACCTCGGGACCTGGTGGTGGCACCCATGGGCTCATCCGTCACCGTGGTGGCACCTCCGGACCTCTTGGTGGCACTCCTGGACCTGGTGGTGGCACCGGTGAAGGTCTCGGCGCCGGGGGGACACCGCAAGCGGCGCCCGGGCTTCACGGCGGGCGCCGGGGGGACGGGGACGTCCCCACGGGTGCCACCACGGAGGTCCAGGTCCCGGAGGTC
>NW_023304362.1:0-1455 GCF_011077185.1 Oxyura jamaicensis | reverse complement strand
CTTCCCCGGCCTGTCCCTGGTGGTGGTGGTGGTGGGGGGGGGGGGGGGACGGTTTGTCCCTGTCCCCTCGTGGCAGGGTCGGTGTCACCGCTGGAGCCGAGGTGCCGGTTCTCCTCCTACCCCCGGGGGCAGTTCCAGCGCAGGGCAGCTCCCACCCTGCCCGCGTGGGCCGGGCTCTGTCCCTGCCTGGCAGGGCTGGTGCAAGCCCCGCGTAAATTTTACTCCAAAGGTTGGGGGGGGGGTGAAAAAAAGGGAAACCGGTTAAAAAACTGCAGCTGCGAGTGCTGGGCCCTGACACCGATGGCTTTTTTTTGGGGGGGGGGGTCCGGTGCCCCCGGGCTGCTCGCTGTGTCGGGATGGGGCGCGTGCCCGGCGCTACCCCAGGAAGGTGGAGATGAAGACGCTGGTGTCCAGGTTGAGCGTGGCGTGCCACCAGCGGTCGGGGAAGTACAGGACCTGCGGGCAGAGCGCAGCAGGGGCTCCCTGGGGCTCCCGGCCCGCCACGGGGAGCAGCCGCCAGCGTTTTTCCCTCCCGCCCTCGGGCCGGGGCGGGAGCCGAGCAGCCGCCTGCGGCCTCCCTGCAGCCCTCCCTCACCTCTCCGGGGCGGATGGTGCACTCCAGCGGCCGCTCGGCCGGCGGCAGCGTGGGGTAGGTGCTCTGGAGCCAGGCCAGCGTCGTCTCGTTGGGGTGGAAGTGGGGAGTTTTATCCGGCGGGTAGAGGAACCAGCGCTGGAAGACCCGGAGGAGGCTCAGCTCCCCCTCGCCAAAGCCCCCGCGCGGCTTCCAGACCCCGCTCACCTTCCTGCCGAAGATCACCTCGGAGTAACCGGGGCCGTGCCAGTGGAAGGGGACGCCCGAACCCGAGCCTAGGGAGGCAGCGGGTGCTGGAGGAGGCCCCCGGGGGGCTGCCTGCGACCCCCCCCCCCATGCCGAGCCCGCGGCCCCCACCTGCGATCCCGAAGCTGTAGGCGCTGCTGGTGCCGGGGATGCGGAACGGCGGGGGCACGTACTTCTGGAAGAGGGGGCCCCACTCGGTGAAGTTGTTGTCCCCGAAGAAATAGAGGGTGTCTGCGGGGAGAGGTGGGCGCTGACAGTTAGGGTTAGGGTCAGGGTTAGGGTCAGGGTCAGGGTTAGGGTCAGGGTTAGGGTCAGGGTTAGGGTCAGGGTTAGGGTCAGGGTCAGGCACTGGCTGTGGGTTGTGGGCGGGCGGGGGTTGCGCTACCCACCGCTGCCCAGCGTGGTCGGGTCCTGCGGCTTCAGGAGCTGCTCCACGTACTCCTGGAAGGGGACGTCCACTGCGGGCAGGGGCAGAGCTCAGCCAGGAGTCCCCGCACGCCCTGCTCGGGACCACTGGGGTCGGGGGGGGGGGGATGAGTGCCCCGCAGCCCCCTCAGCGCCTCACCTTTGCGGTAGGAGTAGGTGTTGGCCGTGCTGAGGCGCACCAGGCGCTGCCC
>NW_023304361.1:1302-1988 GCF_011077185.1 Oxyura jamaicensis | reverse complement strand
CCCCCCCCCCCGCACCCACCTGGCGTTGAAGCCCCGGCCGTGGCGGGCGCAGCCCTCCCAGTGGCAGCAGTACCCCGCGTCCTTCTCGGGCTTGACGTGGAAGTCGTTGACGTGGTCCACGAGGTCTTGCAGGAGGTCGAAGAACTGGTTGCACTGCGGGCAGGAGGCTGGGGGTGAGGTGGGGGGGGGCTGCGGACCCTCCATCCCCCTCCAAGTCCCCATCCCTGAGGACCCCCCCGACCCCCATGCGTGCCCTGCTGGCTGGGGAGGTGCAAACGACCCCTTGCATCAGCCCCCTCCTCCAACCCCGTATCTGCTGCCCCCCAGCCCCACACCTGCCCCCACCCCCCTGACCTTGGACCAGCGGCAGACGAGCTGTTTGGGCAGGGGCAGCTCCGGGGAGAGGCGCTTGTCTTTGGGGGGGGGGCAGGAAGGCGGAGGAGGGCAGGTGCAGGGCCCCCCCGGCGCTGAGCGGCAGGAAGAACTGGAAGGAGCTGGGGATGCCGTCGATGTAGCGCAGGGACTGGAAATCCTGCGGCAGAACCCACGGGAACGGCAGTCAGGGACGGGGTGCAGCCCCCCCCGCCCCCAGACACCCCGAAAAAAGAAATGGGGCAGCTCCGGGATGCCAGGGAGGGGGTCGTGCAGGTGGGGGGGGGGGGGTCCCGGCGGTACTCACGTGGGGG
>NW_023304361.1:0-1202 GCF_011077185.1 Oxyura jamaicensis | reverse complement strand
TGCCAGGAGGCCGGGGGCCGGCCCCGCCCGGCGCCCCCCCCGCGCCGTGCCCCGGCTCTCCCCGGCCGGCGGGGCGTCCTGGCGCGGGGGGGCTCGGGGCCGGGCGCCGGGGGGGCCCCGCTCCCGCTTGTCCCGGGCGGCCCGCAGCTTGGAGATGCTCAGCTTCAGGTCCAGCGGCTCGTCCAGCGAATGCATGGCGGCGGCGGCGGGCGGGGGGCTGCGGGGAAGGAGGAGGACGGTACCGGGAGGGGGGGGGGGGCCCCCCCCGCATCCCCCGGCCCGGCCCCCCGCCGCGGAGGAGGGGGGGGGATATGGCACGGGCTCAAGGCCGCGGGGCGCTGGCACGGGGCCGGGGCCGTGCCGGTGTCCCCGTGTCCCGGTGTCCCCTCCCGCGGCGGGCAAAGGGCAGGGCGCAGCGCGGGGGCGACGGGGGGGCACTGAGGGGTGGAGGGGGGGGGGGGTGGGGGGGGGGGGGGGGGGTGGGCCCCCCCCCCCTCCCCCCCCCCCCCCCCTGTCCGGGGGGGGGCACGGCCCCGCTCCCCGCCTCCCGCCCCCCTCGGGGATTCCCCCGCGACCCCCCCCGCCCGCGCGCCTACGGGGGTGGCCGCCGGGACCCCCCCCCCCTCCCTTGGTGCCCCCCCTCCCGCTGCCCCCCCCCGCCCTTTCCCAGGGGCGGCGGCGGCTCCAGCCCCGCCGTGACCCGAGCGCGTTGGCCCCAGCCCCGGCTTCCTCCCCCGCCGGGGCCCCTCCGCCGCTGGGGCCGGGCAGGGGCTGCCCGCGGCTCGGCTCAGGGCCCCCCCCCGCCCGCTGCCGCCGCCCCGGGGGGCCCGGCCCCCGCCCTGCCCCGCCGCCGGGGCCCCCCGCGCTGGCCGGGCTCCAGCGCGGCGCAGACGCTGAGGAATGCGGAGGAGCCGCGGGGGGGGGGGGGACACGCGGGGGGCCCGGCCGCGGGGGTGGGGAGACCCCCCCCACCGCACACACACATACAGATACCCCACCCCCCCCGCCCAGGCCGGCTGTGGGGCTGGCCCCATAGGGGGGAGCTCCCTCCCGCCCCATAGCAGCTGGGGGAGGGGGGCTGCATAGGGTAATGCCCCCCCCCCCCCCCCGGGCCGGGGGGGGGGGGGGGGGGGGGGGGGCCCCCCCCCCCCCCCTGGGGGGGGGGCCCCCCCCCCCCCCCCCCCCCCCCCCCCCCCCCCCGG
>NW_023304360.1:0-3438 GCF_011077185.1 Oxyura jamaicensis | reverse complement strand
GTTTTTGTCCCTTTCTCTAGAGCTGATGAGGAGATGAGATGTAGGCATTGCAATGGGGCCTCTTTGCCTCCTTGCCACCCTGTGCAAACGGAGGTGTCATACCACTGTTCTTCTCATGGCCTCACACTGCCCACCACATGCCACAGATGCCCAGGAAAAGCCCTGAGCCACACATGGGGTACAGGATCTCCCCTCCAGTACTTGCTGGTAGGCCTTGGCCCTTCTGCTTCATCAAAGCAAACCAAGACATTTTGCAGCACAGTGCCTTTGCCTGTCTCTTATCATCGCCTCAATTAGCTGCACTACCAAGTCCCTGGGGTGGCTTTGTTAGTAACAGCCCTCAGTGGGGCCCATTAATACTCCAAGGCACTTCAACTTTTCCTTCTGACTTGACTTTCTCAAGCAGTGGCATCATTCTCCTCTCAGTACCTCAGCATCATCGCCTCAGCACCAAAAGACACCATGGAACACATTAAAATGAAGAAACTCCGAACATCTCTTGCATAGTTTTGTTCAAGACTTCAAGGCTTGTACAGCTAATTGGAGAGCTTTCATGATGTAGTTAAGGAGGAAGATTTCCAAAAGCACCTCATAAATATATTTTCTCATCTTAAAGGATGCATTTAGTGGAAATTTTTCTAATTGATCTTGATCTCCCTTGGAGAGCTTTCTAGGGAGGAAAAGCAGACTCTTGAGGTCTGACGCTGCAGAGACAACCTTGCTCCTCACCACCCCAGCCCTGACATTGCTCTCCTTGGCCACCTGCTTCTCATTTCCTTACCCCAGCCTTCACTCAGGTCTGCACAGCTGGATGTTACAGCCCCTTTGCCTCAGCTCCTCCCTGCTTTCCTTAGAGACCTGGCTGCACACAGGTGCAGAAGGGGTTTTCCTATTGCCAACCAAGGAACATGCAGCATTTTCTTTTATTTTTTATTTTTTTAATAAAAAAGCAAACTCTTCATCTCGTATGCCTCCTGTGAGGTTCACCTTCCCACAAGAATGACTGTACAAGAAGGATTTTCTACTGATAGACAGGAAATTAAAAAGAATAGCGTAAGCCTTGATCCATAACCTATGAATTCAATGGTCATGATGAGGTTCTTGAGAAGGACCAAAATTGACAGACTGCTGAGAGATGGGCAAGCTGGGCTACTTCTACCTGAAACTGGAAGCAGCCACTGGGTCGGGGAGAGCGGTCTGAAGGATCAAGGAGGAAGGGGAGGGCAAACCAGGAGAACCATGGGAAGTGCATAGGGTCCAGACAGGCAGCTGGAAAGGGGACATTCCACATGGACTGTTTAATCAAGGCATGTGGATGTGCCTGGAAGGTGGGGGAGCACACCATGATAGACAAAGCGATGACAAAGCAAGGACAGGTGAACACCAGTATTTCTTCTCCTGCCATGAAAATACATCCTGAAAATTCACATTTCTTCCTGGTAGAAACTACACGGTGTGACATTTTATGGAAGGGATTGAATGCTTTGAAGTGATGAGCAGTTGCTCTATTTGTTAAGTGCTAATGAAAGTACTGGGTATTGAGGCAGAGCTTTGCTGTCTGACCATAAGCAGTCAGGGGAAGCCACCAGAGACGCCGTTGTGTCTGAGGTACTTCCATGGTCTGGCATCTCTCCAAAGGTGCCTGCAGGAGACCAGAACCCTTTGGGGGATTCAGGTGGAGACAGATGGAGTTCCCAGGGCACCTCCACTGCCAGCAGTGGTCTTTATCCAAGCAACTACAGTGCAGCGCAGCACACAAAGCCCTTCAAGGACACACCCCTTCTTCAGTGAATTCCTGAGACTGACCCCAATTTGAAATGGCCCTTGGGAACCCAAGATACTCTCCTTTGTTCCTAGTAGACAGCTGAACATCCACTTACCGTCTTGGGTCATCTGCATCAAATTCAGGCTGCAAGACTCAAGAACAGGAAACTTCAAAGAGCTGGGACACAACCCATCAACTTGCCCCACTTGGGGAATCCATCCCCTTCCAACTGTGGGTATGAAGGTGTCAATGTGAGATGACCACTCAGATCAATGCACAGAGGAAGGGAAAGTTATTTGAATTGTGCTGTCATGGCAGGAGGCAAAAGGCTTTGTGTTGGGCCTCACACTAATCAAGGAGACCTAATCCAGTTCCTCCCTGAGATAAAGCAAACACTCAAAGCAGAGTGAAGGCCATTGAGATGTGACCTGAAATGAAGTAGGGTCTAGACCATTGGTGAAGGAATGTTTAGTGCCATCAAAAAAAAAAAATAAAAAAATAAAAAAATCAAGCACTGCAACACCTAAGGGTAACATGTCCCAGCCATGGATCTGTCATCCCATGGGGCAGGGGAGAGGGCACTTACAGCCAAGGGACACATTTGGGTGTGGAAGGTGGGGCCCAGCAGAGACAAGGAGTCCGTGCAGTGGGGTGGAGGAGGCCAGGAGAAGCAGCCCAAGCTCTGGTGCTGCTTGGGAGGACACGTTTGTGCCAGCAGCCTGAGTGGGCAGCAGCTGTGCGCAGGCGAGGGGAGGCAAGGGAGCGCATGCCAAGAGTGCTGTTGCCAGCAGATAGAAGGCTGGGGCCGAGGCCAAGGCGAAAGGCAGGCCCAGGGCAGGGGGCTGCAAGGGCCATGCTGAGCTCCCTGCCCTGTGGTGAAGGGACGAATGCCCTGGGCCCCCTTCCGGCTCTGCCCAGGCCAGCAAGGGCCAAGAGCGGCCTCCTGTCCCCTGCCCCTGCAGCTCTGGGCTCCCTTCCCCAGCCCTGGCTCTGCAGCACCAAGCCCTGCTGGGAGCCCTCCCCTGCATGCCCCCACCACTCCCTGACGCTGCTGGTGCCCTCTGCCACCACTGCCCAGCCCAGCCCAGACCCTGCCCACCTCTCCCCACCTCCCTGCCCTCTCTCCCCAGCCCAGCCCAGCCCAGCCCAGCAGCTCAGCAAATGGAGGGACCCGAGCTGGCGGTGCTGCTCTGCAGAGCCACGGGGCTGTGGTGCCCTGGGACCCCCGCAGGACTCCCCCTGCCTGTGCTGCTCAGGGTGGGCAGCAGACCCAACTCCAGGGGGATCTCTGCTGCTGAGCCCCTTTCCATCTGCCCTGATGGCTCAGCACTACACGGCCATGCTTGCTAGGCCATGGGGTGTCTCTAAGGGCACAAAGGGCAGGGGAGTGCTGCACCAGACCTCGCCCACAGTGCTTCAAAATGGTTATCCTCAATTCCTGTGTAGTCCTACGGACCTTTGCCTGCTGGCACTTCACTGCCTCCCCTGGCATTGCAGAGACCTCCTTAGAACAAGGACACCTCACATTTGCTTCCCCCCCCCCGCACAAAAATCCTTCTTTGAATGGTCACACATTTTTAGATGTCCTAATCCCTGCCCACTGAGTACATGGTCCCTGCAGATCCCCTGACATCTCCTGGCAGCTCTAGATTCCTCTCCAGGCCTACATGGGC
>NW_023304359.1:0-1939 GCF_011077185.1 Oxyura jamaicensis | reverse complement strand
GCATAGTTTTGTTCAAGACTTCAAGGCTTGTACAGCTAATTGGAGAGCTTTCATGGTGTAGTTAAGGAGGAAGGTTTCCAAAAGCACCTCATAAAAATCTTTTCTCATCTTAAAGGATGTGCTTATTTGACTTCTGATTTGGAGCCTTATTCCCTAATTGATCTTGATCTCCCTTGGAGAGCTTTCTAGGGAGGAAAAGCAGACTCTTGAGGTCTGACGCTGCAGAGACAACCTTGCTGCTCACCACCCCAGCCCTGACATTGCTCTCCTTGGCCACCTGGTGCTTGCTTCTCATTTCCTTACACTAGCCTTCACTCAAGTCTGCACAGCTGGATGTTACAGCCCCTTTGCATCAGCTCCTCCCTGCTTTCTTTGGAGCCCTGGCTGCACACAGGTGCAGAAGGGGTTCTCCTATTGCCAACCAAGGAACATGCAGCAATTATTTATTTATTTATGTATTTAGTAAAAAAAAGCAAACTCCTCACCTTGTATGCCTCCTGTGAGGTTTACCTTCCCACAAGAATGACTGTACAAGAAGGATTTTACACCGATAGACAGGAAATTAAAAAAATAGCGTAAGCCTTGATCCATAACCTATGAATTCAATGGTCATGATGAGGTTCTTGAGAAGGACCAAAATAGACAGACTGCTGAGAGATGGGCAAGCTGGGCTGCTTCTACCTGAAACTGGAAGCAGCCTCTGGGTCGGGGAGAGCGGTCTGAAGGATGAAGGAGGAAGGGGAGGGCAAATAGGAGAACCATGGGAAGTGCATAAGTCCAGACAGACTTATTTAATCAAGACTTTAATCAAGACCTGTGGATGTGCCTGGAAGATGGGGGAGCTCTTTAATCAAGACCTGTGGATGTGCCTGGAAGATGGGGGAGCACACCATGATAGACAAAGCGATGACAAAGCAAGGACACGTGAACACCAGGATTTCTTCTCCTGCAATGAACATACATCCTGACAATTCACATTTCTTCCTGGTAGAAACTACACGGTGTGACATTTTATGGAAGGGATTGAATCCTTTGAAGTGATGAGCAGTTGCTCTATTTGTTAAGTGCTAATGAAAGTACTGGGTATTGAGGCAGAGCTTTGCTGTCTGACCAGTCAGGGGAAGCCACCAGAGACCCCGTGGTGTTGGAGGTACTTCCATGGTCTGGCATCTCTCCAAAGGTACCTGCAGGAGACCAGAACCCTTTGGGGGATTCAGGTGGAGACAGATGGAGTTCCCAAGGCACCTCCACTGCCACCAGTGGTCTTTATCCTTGCTACTACACTGCAGCCCAGCACACAAACCCCTTCAAGGACTCACCCCTTCTTCAGTGAATTCCTGAGACTGACCCAAAGTGGAAACGGCCCTTGGGAACCCAAGATACTCTCCTTTGTTCCCAGTAGAGAGCTGAACATCCATTGACCATTCTGGGTCATCTTCAGCAAATTCAGGCTGCAAGACTCAAGAACAGGAAACTTCAAAGAGCTGGGACACAACCCATCAACTTGCCCCCCTTGGGGAATCCATCCCCTTCCAACTCTGGGTATGAAGGTGAAAAATGTGAGATGAGCCATCAGGTCAATGCCCAGAGGAAGGGAAAATTATTTGAATTGTGCTGTCATGGCAGGAGGCAAAAGGCTTTGTGTTGGGCCTCAGACTAATCAAGTAGACCTAATCCAGTTCCTCCCTGAGATAAAGCAAACACTCGAAGCAGAGTGAAGGCCATTGAGATGTGACCTGAAATGAAAAAGGATCTAGACCATTGGTGGATAAAGATTTAGTGCCATCAAAAAAGCAAACAAGCACTCCAACACCTAAGGGTAACGTGTCCCACCCATGGCTCTGTCATCCCATGGGGCAGGGGAGAGGGCACTGACAGCCAAGGGACACATTTGGGTGTGGAAGGTGGGGCCCAGCAGAGACAAGGAGTCAGTGCTGTG
>NW_023304358.1:0-1658 GCF_011077185.1 Oxyura jamaicensis | reverse complement strand
CGGGCGCGGGTATATATTTAGATTTTTAATGCGGCAAAAAAAAAAAAGAAAAGAAAAAAAAAAAACACTCAAAATTAATTCCAGCGCCTCCGGGACAGGCGGCATCCCTGGGGCCCAGGACCGGGGCTGAGCCTTGTGCCACGGCCCCACAGAGGCTGCGGGGGAGCAACGGAGCTGGCGGAGAGGAGGTGGATGAAGGGCATCAAGGAGCAAACCTGGGAGGAGAGGGGAGCGGAGACGCACGGGGACGGTCGTGGCCCAGCCCTGCCCGATGCACGGGGCCCAGCTTGCCCGCCGGGGCTGAACCCGATCTCCAAACTCGCCCTTGTTTCTTTAAACTACGGCCGTGCTGCCTCTCATCCCAGTTTTTCTTGTTGTTTTTTTTTTTTTTTTTTTTCTTTCCTGGGAAGTTGGGCAAAAAATAGAAAAGGAACTTAAACATCATGATGTTCCAAAAATGTAACGGCTTGACTCATAAGATCTCCAAAGCAGCTCATCTCCATAGTGCTTTATTGGCCTTGTGGAAGAGGAGCACCAGCTCAGTGTCTGCTTGCTGGAGGTGGAGGTGGGTTAGTGCAGAAGCTAAATGGATGCAGCAGGACTAAAAACAGCTCGCGATATCCTACAAGAAGAATTTACAGTCCTGCTTGTCAATGTCTGTTAATTAACCCGTGGTGAAATACCATTATTCAAGTCGGCAAAGTTGGGTTTTTTATTAAAAGCAAAATGCCCGTGGGATAGGAGATGAAGGACGGCGTGCTGCTGAGCAGCTCTCCAAGGCAAGGACCGCTTGCTTTTCCTCGATCTGGGCTTCGGCCCCCTCCCGCCTGATGGGTTTTTGAGGCTGTGCTGCAGAAAGCTCCCCCATGACCCGCAACGGAGCCGTGGCCCTCAGAAATGGGTGTCCCCAGGGAGGGACGCAGCCCCGAGGAGGGGGAGTCCCTGGGGACGGGGCTGCTGCTCGCAACGCCCCCGGCTCGGCCGCTGTCCTCCCCGAAGTGCCAGCAGGTTGGGTGGGAACACAGAGCCACTGCCACTCCCGCGAGAATCCAGCGGCGGCCGAAACACCAACACGCCCAGGCAAAAAAAAAAAAAAAGGAAACGCAGAAGTTTTCATTAAAAATTGAAATGCTTTGAAAACATGCTGGCTTCTACGTAAACAGCAAAGGCAGCAGCGGGGACAGGGACGAGGACGCTTCCATCTGGCTCTGCGCAGTCACGAGGACCGCGGGACACCCATCCCCGGGCTGAATTTGGGGTGCTGCTGGGGAAGGAGCTCTGCCCCGCGGGGGGAACGCCGGCATCCCGCCGCGCCCGAGCAGACACCACCACGGCACGAGACCAGGGGTGACACCCAAGGAGCAGCAAAGCCACCGCCGGGTGCCGCTGGTCCCCGCTGCCCGCTGCAGGCAGCTTGCGCCGTCATCTGCGTGTCCTGAACCGTTTCTCCTACTATTCAGACTAAAATTGTTCTGTGTTTAAGCTTGAGAACCGTTTATCTCATTGAGCGAGGAGGATAATCCACCCACTGCTTCCTCGCTCCATGGCATGTATTTATAGGCAGGCGCTCGTCTCCCGGCGGCAGCTGTCTCTCCTCTCCTCTCCTCTCCTCTCCTCTCCTCTCCTCTCCTCTCCTCTCCTCTCCTCTCCTCTCCTCT
>NW_023304357.1:0-6019 GCF_011077185.1 Oxyura jamaicensis | reverse complement strand
GGGCCCCGCGATCCCGCGGGGGCTCGTTGCGGCGGGGCCGAGGCGGCGCAGGGCGGCCTCCCGGGCCTGAATGCCGCCCGCGGTGCCGCCAGGCTCGGAGCCCGCGTCCCGCCGAGGGGTCCCCGCGGCCCGCCCGGCCATGGAGAAGATGTCGCGGTCCGGCGCGGCGCTGGGCGGCGCGGCGCTGTCGGGGCGCACCATGTTCTGCCACCTGGACGCCCCCGCCAACGCCATCAGCGTGTGCCGCGACGCCGCCCAGGTGGTGGTGGCCGGCCGCAACATCTTCAAGATCTACGGCATCGAGGAGGAGCAGTTCGTGGAGAAGCTGAACCTCCGCGTGGGCCGCAAGCCCTCGCTCAACTTCAGCTGCGCCGACGTGGTGTGGCACCAGATGGACGAGAACCTGCTGGCCACGGCCGCCACCAACGGCGTGGTGGTCACCTGGAACCTGGGCAAGCCGTCGCGCAACAAGCAGGACCAGCTCTTCACCGAGCACAAGCGCACGGTCAACAAGGTCTGCTTCCACCCCACCGAGGTGTACATGCTCCTCAGCGGCTCGCAGGACGGCTACATGAAGTGCTTCGACCTGCGCAAGAAGGACTCCGTCAGCACCTTCTCCGGTACGAGCCCGGCCCCCCGCTCGCCCCGCCGCCCCGGCCGGGGTCTTTGCCCTTGCCCCGCGCCCAGCAGGAGGGTGAGGTGCGGGACGTGGCTCTCGGAGCGGGCAGGGAGGGAGCCGAGGGGCTTTTGCCATTCAGGGTGGGCTCAGGTGGGCTCCTTGGCGCTGGTTTGAAGCCGGCCGCGTCTGTCCCTGCTTGGGGACCCCTCCCAGCGGCTTCGCCGGAGCTCTGTCCCATCGCTTCTCCGCTTCTCTCCCCGCTCAGGCCAGTCGGAGAGCGTGCGCGACGTCCAGTTCAGCATCCGCGACTACTTCACCTTCGCCGCCACCTTTGAGAACGGCAACGTGCAGCTGTGGGACATCCGCCGGCCCGACCGCTACGAGAGGATGTTCACGGCCCACAACGGCCCCGTCTTCTGCTGCGACTGGCACCCCGAGGACCGGTGGGTGCAGGCCGGGCCCTGGCAGCCCCAAAAAATGGGTTCCCAAGGGAAGCAGGGTCGCTGACACCCTGGCCTCTGTGCTGTTGCTCAAAGATAGGGGCAGTTAGTACTTTTTCTCGAAGATGGAGAGGGAGCTGTGGGTTTTGTTTGTTTTTGACACGCCAGGGTTTCCTGAGGCACTGTTAATGCTCGGGTATGCCCGGTCTGGTGCCAGGGCCTTCACGTCTCGCTCAGGGAAGGGCAGATACCAGCTCTCTTTCTTGCAGCTGGTCAGGTTTCCCTCCTGCCTTTCCCTGGGGGCGGTTCAGGTGTGTCTGCAAATAGTTGTGTCCACGGAGCTGTGCGCAGCCAGTGCTGTAGCACCTCCTCACGTCCCGCTGTGACTCCTCACAAGCTGAGTGAGGCGCTGAAGTCTGTTCGGACTGGCCTTTTTTTCTCTCTGCTGTCCATGGCCGGTAAAAAATAGATGTGGGAGGAATGAGGACCCTGTCAGGTGAGCGTGGTTCCGAAGATGCAGGACCTCGAGTTGGGAGGGGAAGGAGAGGTGCTGCCTCACCTGGCTATTAGCACTTGGGAGGATGCGATCGCAGCCTGGCTGCCTCCCCGTGGCATGGACACGGCTCGCCCACGGCCGGGCCCAGAGCTGCATCCATGCTGTGAGCTCCACCCGCCCCGCGGGTCGGTGTCTCAGCATCTTTCCCCGTCCTTCTCGCAGGGGCTGGCTGGCCACAGGCGGCCGGGATAAGATGGTGAAGGTGTGGGACATGAACACCACGCGGGCGAAGGAGATCTACTGCGTGCAGACCATCGCCTCCGTGGCCCGAGTGAAGTGGCGCCCGGAGTGCAAGCACCACATCGCCACCTGCTCCATGATGGTGGACCACAACATCTACGTCTGGGACGTGCGGCGCCCCTTCATCCCCTCCGCCATGTTCGAGGAGCACAAGGACGTCACCACGGGCATCGTGTGGCGCCACCTCCACGACCCCTACTTCCTCCTGTCCGGCTCCAAGGACAGCACCCTCTACCAGCACATCTTCAAGGATGCCAGCCAACCCATCGAGCGGGCCAACCCCGAGGGGCTGTGCTACAGCCTCTACGGAGACCTGGCCTTCGCGGCCAAGGAGAGCCTCATCTCCTCCGACTCCAACCGCAAGCCCTACATCGGGGACCGCCGCCACCCCATCTTCTTCAAGCGCAAGCTGGACCCCACGGAGCAGTTTGAGTACATCTCCTCCTCCAGCGCCCTCAGCGTCTTCGAAACGGACGTGGAGAGCGGCAGCATGGACTGGTTCGTGCACACAGCCAAGCAGTACGCGCTGGCCGGCCGGCCGCTGGCCGAGCTCTGCGACCACAACGCCAAGGTGGCCAAGGGCTTGGACCGCAACCAGGTGAGCGCGGGGCAGGGGCTCCCGGCAGACGTGAGGCTGGAGGATGCTGTCAGGAGGAGGAGGCCTGGCTGGCGGCGGTGCTCTGGCTCTGATAGCCCGTCCCTCTGTCCCTTCCCCTGTCCCTGGGAGGTTTCCTGTCACCCACAGCGCTGTTGCCTACAGCAAGCACAGATTTCCTTGTGTGCTCAGACACTCAGACACCCCAGAGCCTGCCCAGCTTGGGAAATTGGGCAGATGATTTGGTAGAGGGGCTGCTTGGAACAGCTGAGGTCTGACTGGCTGTCCCACGCAGGTGGCTCAGACGTGGACGATGCTCCGGATCATCTACTCCAGCCTCGGCACCGTGTCGTCCGCTAACCTCAATCACAGCATGGGGAAAGGCAGCGCCGCCCTCCCGCTCATGAACAGGTAAGGGATGCCAGAGCAGCTCCGTGAGCGTCAGAGCCCCGGCCTCAGCCCGCCCTGCTTTGCAGGTTGGCGGCGGCTGAGCGCGGTCGTTTCCTGCCTGGGTGTGAGGAGCGAGCGGGCAGCCTGGCCTCGAGCCACGCAGGCTGCTGTGCTGCTCCTTCCCCTCTCTGAAGCGGCGTTTGAAGCTGGCTGTGGTGGGCGTGAGGCTGGTGAGGTGTCTGCAGTCACTTCACCGTGGCTGTGAGCGTGGGCTGGGGACGCAGAGCCCCTGGCTGGCTGCTGGAGCTGCCACGGGGCCGGTGCGGAGAGGTCTCCTCCTGCCTCCCAAAGGACAGCTCCGCTCTGCCAGTGGCTCGCTGGTGTGGAGAACCCCGCTGTGGGCTGACGGGGCAGGAAAACTTGTTTTTCCTCTCCCGAATGAGACATGAAAGAGGGGAGCGAGGGCTCCAAATGAGTTCTCAGCCCTTGCAGGGCTGGGTTCCCCGGGATGAGTGGCAAAGACTCAAACAACATCAAACAAAGCCCTGCCACCCACCGAGCTCCGCAGCCAGCCAGGTCAGTGCCCGTCACCAGCTCAAAACCACGAGCACAAGCCGGAGATCGCGGCTCTGCGTCGGCTCCATTCAGCTCCTCGGAGGAGCCCGCGAGCAGCGACGCATAACGAACAGCCAAGCATCTTGCGGAGAAGCAGCTCCTATTTACCCTCTTCCAAGCTGAACGTAAACAAGAGATGGAGTCAGGAGGCTGTGCTCGGCTCTGAAACCGCCCAGGGTGTCCTTGGTGGGTGCCCAGAGATGCCAGGCTGAGAGAAAGGGCTGTGCTAACGAATGCAGGGCATGATTATTGTTATTTGAAGCTGACTCTTTTGCTCTCAGGAAAATTACGTCTCTTGTTTCACCATTCACATCGGAACGGGAGACCTGCAGCCAGCCAGCTTGCTGGCCGGAGCAGAAGCTGTAAGCTGCTGCAACCTTCGAACTGAGCGAGCGGCTTCTTTTCCAGCTTCAACCTGAAGGACATTCCCGCTGGGTTGGGCAGCGAGTCGAGACTGGATCGCAGCAAAGGAGAAAGCCGCACGGAAAATATCCTCCTGGATTCCTCCTCCACTCTGATCAACAACGAAGGTAGCGTTTGGGGGGGGGGGGCACAGTCCTGCGGCTGTCCTCAGCTGATCCCTGATGGCACAGTCCCGGGCACAGGTGGCTCCGGTACGTGCTGAGGGGGTACAGCTATCCTGTAAACGAGGGTATGCTCGTTCCAGGGGGCAGCAGACAGGCGATTTACCCCTGTGACCCCCCGAGGGGGCCGTGCTGACTTCCCTCTCCCTGGGCACACAGACAATGAGGAGACGGAGGGCAGCGATGTCCCCGCGGACTACCTGCTGGGAGACGTGGAAGCGGATGAGGATGACCTGTACATGATGGACCACGAGAACCCGCACGGTGAGCGTGTTGCTGGTGCTGAGAGCTGCTGCTGGTCCTGGCCACGTGGCCGGATCTTCTCCCGGCCTTCCGCGCTCGTTCCTGACCGCACGGGTGTCTCTCCTTGCAGCTGAGGAGCAGGAATACAGCCTTCCCCAGGAGGCCTTCCCTCTGCGCCACGAAATTGTGGACAACCCGTCAGCCTTGGACCACCTGCAGGACAAGGCCGACTCCCCGCACGTCAGCGGCAACGAGGCCGAGACGGTGTCGCTGACGCCCGTGGAGTCCTTCTCCCTCATCTCCATCTCCCACTCGCTCTACGAGAACCGCCTGCCCTCCGACTTCTTCAACCCCATCGTGCGGGACACGCTGCTCTTCTACGCCGAGCAGGGGGACGTGCAGACGGCCGTGTCCGTGCTCATCGTGCTGGGAGATCGCATCCGCAAGGAGATCGATGAGCAGACCCAGGTACGTGGGGGAAGCCCACAGCCAAACCCACGGCCTCCTCCTCGCTGCTTTTCCCCCCGGCTGTCCTGTCCCGGCGGGCTGGGCAAGGACTGAGCCTGCTTTCAGGGCTGGCCCGGCACCGTGCCGGCTGGGGGAAGAGCAGCTCCCCCTCCGCAGGGCTCTGCCCCTGGGAGCTGGGGCTGAGCTGCGCGTGCCGTCCCCAGGAGCACTGGTACACCTCCTACATCGACCTGCTGCAGCGCTTCCAGCTCTGGAACATCTCCAACGAGGTGATCAAGCTGAGCACGTGTCGCGCCATCAACTGCCTCAACCAGGCCTCCACCACCCTGCACATCAACTGCAGCAACTGCAAGCGGCCCATGAGCAACCGGGGCTGGATCTGCGACAGGTGAGGGCAGGAGCCTGGGGACAGCCCCGCGCCCCTCGCCAGCACAGCCTGGGGGCTGCGGGGGCCGCAGTACCCAGCGGGATGGGGCTGCCCCCCCCACCCCGTTCCCTCTCTGGGTCCCCCCCCGTCCCTCGCTCACCCCTTATCTCCGCCGCAGGTGCCGGCAGTGTGCCAGCATGTGCGCCGTGTGCCACCACGTGGTGAAGGGGCTCTTCGTCTGGTGCCAGGGCTGCAGCCACGGCGGCCACCTGCAGCACATCATGAAGTGGCTGGAGACCAGCTCGCACTGCCCCGCGGGCTGCGGACACCTCTGCGAGTACACCTGAGCCCCGCCGCCGGCCCCTCGCCTCGGGCAAGGAGGGGTGGTGGTGGCAGGAACTGGTGCCGCACCGGGGGCGGCTCCCTGGGCGTGTATTTATTGGGGGGATCCCGGGTACAGAGCCGGGGGGCAGGGGGCTCGCCGTACCCCCGCGCGTGCCGTTTTGTACTGAATTAAACCAAACCAGCCTCAAGGCTCCTGGCGTTGCTTGACGGCGGGGTGGGGACACCGGGCCCCGCTCAGCCCCCTCGGCGTGTCGCCGCCACTGCACGGGGGGGGGTCCGCATGGGGGGCTCCCCTGGGTGGGGGGTCCGCATGGAGACCAGCTTGCGGGCCCCACCTGTCCCGCGCTGTCCATCGCCCCTTTAAGGCGTGCCCCCCCTCCCCGCCGGGAGCCGTGGCGGCGCGGTGCGTGCCGGGAGTTGTAGTCCGCGGGCGGCCCATGGCGGCGGCGCGGCGCCTGCTCGGCCTCCTGCTGCCGCTGGCCTGGGCCCGGCCCGCGGGCGGCGCCGCCCCGCCGGGAGGCGGCTGGTGAGGAGCGGGGCCGGGGGGGGGGGGGGGG
>NW_023304356.1:0-3207 GCF_011077185.1 Oxyura jamaicensis | reverse complement strand
CCCCCCCCCGGGTGCCCGGGCTCAGCGCCGTCGCCGTGCCCCGCAGAACCGGAACCCCTTGGTGGCCGTGTACTACACCAACCGGGCCCTGTGCTACCTGAAGATGCAGCAGCACGACAAGGCGCTGGCGGACTGCAAGCGGGCGCTGGAGCTGGACGGGCAGTCGGTGAAGGCGCACTTCTTCCTGGGGCAGTGCCAGATGGAGATGGAGAGCTACGACGAGGCCATCGCCAACCTGCAGAGAGGTGAGCGGCGGCTGGTGGTGGGGCGGGGGCGGCCGCAGCGCGGCCGGGCTCTGAGACGTGCTGTGTGTTGGCCTCTCCCCCCCCCTTCCCCCCCCGCCAGCCTACAACCTCGCCAAGGAGCAGCGGCTGAACTTCGGGGACGACATTCCCAGCGCGCTGCGCATCGCCAAGAAGAAGCGCTGGAACAGCATCGAGGAGAAGCGGATCAACCAGGAGAACGAGCTGCACTCCTACCTGACCAAGCTGATCGTGGCGGAGAAGGAGAGGTAACGACAGCCGGGGTCCTCTTCCCCCTCGGCTTCCTGCATGGCTGAGCCCAACGGCGTGGATGGGACCCACGGGTGACGTGTGTGTGCGCGTGGCAGGCGGTGGGAGAAGAAGCAAGTTGCTGTAAAGATCTCTCGGTGCTGTGAAGCTGCTGTGGCTCCGAGCACAGCCCCCCTGCCTCCCTGGGCAAGCAGAGCCCCGGGGCTGGGTCAGCGATGGCATCCCATCATCGCTTCTGATCCCTGCCCTGACTTCTCCTGCCTCTGTCCTAGGGAGCTGGCCGAGTGCCGGAAGACTCAGCAAGAAGAAAATGTGGACGAGAGCCGGAGCCGCGTTCAGCTGGCCGGCATCGAGGCCAAGCACGTGAGTGGCCGTGCGGGCACAGGGCAGGCAGGAGCTCAGGTGCTGCTCCCTCCCCCCCTTGGCTCGACGCAAGCTGCAGTTTTGCTTCCCCCTGCGTGTCCCCCTGTGGCAGCAGCCCCTGCTCTGTCACCCTGCTGTCGCGGCTGGGGCAGCCTGGCAGCGGTGACGCCGCCGTGCCCTGACGGATGCGGCGCCCGTGGTTCCTCGGTGGCCGTGCGATGCGAGCGGCTCCCGTCCGCTGCGGCCGCGTGTGGGTCCGCGTGGTGTCCCGGAGCAGGGGACTAATCCGGGGATAAAAATAGCCCCGCAAAGGAGGGTTATTTTTAAGCTGGATCACTTCTGCCGCTCGGTTCAACCGTGAGGGCTGGGAACCCAAGGGGCTGCCCCAGGACCTGTGGCCAAGTCCATGCCCCCGCTGGCAGTGGGGTCCGGTCCGTCCCTGCGTGGGGAAAGCTGGGTGTGCAGCACCCGTGGGTGGGAGATAGCGGGGCTCGCTCCTGCCCGGAGCCTCTGATGTGGGTGAGGAGAGGGGAGCGGGCTGCGCTCCCCCCTCACTGCACGGCTTCCTCTTCCAGGACAAGTACCTGGCAGACATGGACGAGCTCTTCTCGCAGGTGGATGAGAAGAGGAAGGTGAGTGTGCCCCAGCACGCGTTCCCCGCTCTCCCAGCCAGAACCGCTTGCTCTAACCCACTTCAGGCCCTGCTGCCGAGGTAAAGCTGCGGCTTAAATCTTCTGCGCTCCCCTCCTCCCGAACCAGCCCTGGGACAGCGTGCCAGGGGCAAGTCCATCCGTGCCGCTGCTGCGGCATGCAGCTGCTTGCGCCCTCGCTCACCGCCACCTCTCAGCACTTTTTAATTCTGAGGCTGCGTTTACCCGGCCCCTCCTAACCCAGCTCTGCGTCTTCTCGAGCCAGAAGCGGGACATCCCCGACTACCTGTGCGGGAAGATCAGCTTCGAGCTGATGAGGGAGCCCTGCATCACGCCCAGCGGGATCACGTACGACAGGAAGGACATAGAGGAACATCTCCAGGTACCGCTGGGCTGGGGCCGCCCCTGCCCTGCGCCCTCCTCGGCCCGGCAGCAGCAGGAAGCTCTGGGCTGGGTCGCCACGCGGGTGCTGCGCTAGCCCAAGCAGCCGTGCCGCCGGGGCCGGGTATGCGGCGTAACCGGTTCCCGGCCACCTCCTCCCTTGCAGCGCGTGGGGCATTTCGATCCCGTGACGCGGAGTCCCCTGACCCAGGACCAGCTGATCCCCAACCTCGCCATGAAGGAGGTGATCGACGCCTTCATCTCGGAGAACGGCTGGGTGGAAGATTACTGACGGCCGGGGGGCCGCGCCGGCCCCCTTGGGTTCTCCCCGTCACCCTGGCCGCAGCCCCGGGCTGCCCTGGCCGGGCTGGCACCATGCCTTACTCCCTCCCTGTCTGTCCCCCTCCGCTCTGGGTGCCCAGGGACCCTTCGGCAGCGCTGGGCCAGGGCACGTCGCCTTCCCCCTTCCCGTGGAACCGCGGCTGGGCAGGCGCGAGGGCTCCCGCCCCCGGGGAGCGCAGTGCTCGGAGGAGCCCTGGCCGGCGGCACGGAGGAGGGTGGCTTGTGGCCACCTGGAAGGGTCGCCAACATCTTCGTCGCCTGCAGAAGAGGGAAGGGACCCCCGCCCCATGCTGACAATCTCCAAAGTTGCTCCCCCCGCGGCAGGGGCCGGGTGCGGAGCGCGCTGGGGCGGGCGCCCGGTGCTCCCTGCGGGGCTCTGGCCGGGTCCCCTCCTCCCCGTGTACATAGCTCCTTGCCTCCTCGTCCAGCTCCCGTCGGGCCTGGGTGGTGTCTCCCTTTTTCCTGTACATAGCCACGTGCTGGGGTGGGAGCCGAAGGCGTGCTCTGCCGAGCCTGCCTCGCCTTTGGGCTTTTTCCGGGGAACAACTGCCCCTGGGCTGGAAGGGGCCGGGGGTGCGCCCTCCTCCTGGCCCCGGGACCGTGGTTCCCCCCCCTCCGAACGAGCACCCGGGTTCAAGGTCATCTTCCTTTTAATGAAATCCCTTTGGAAAAAAGAAAAAGGAAAAAAAAAATCCACCCCCCCCCCCCCCCCCATCTGACCGAGTCTACAGCATTTTGGTCGGCGGCGCTGCGGGGTTGGCCTGCAGCCCGCCTGGCTTCTGAGCGCTCTGGCCGTTTGCCAATGTCAATAAAAACAAAAGAAAACAACAACAAAAAAATCAGCAATAAATGTGAAAAGAGCTCGCGTGGTTCCTGAAGCTCTCTGCGAGGGGCTGGGGAAGGTAAGGGCTGCTTCCCCGGCCTGTCCCTGGTGGTGGTGGTGGTGGGGGGGGGGGGGG
>NW_023304355.1:0-1230 GCF_011077185.1 Oxyura jamaicensis | reverse complement strand
GAAGAAGTGAAGGATTTCCTGGCGTGAGTTTGGAGGGGGGGGGGGGGGGGGGGGGGGGGGGGGGGTCCTGGCGGCCGGGGGGGGGGGGGGGGGGGGGGGCCCCCCCCAGCTGCCCCCAGCCCCCCCCCCAAGCATTTGGGGCCAGCCCCACCCAGCATTTGGGGTCAGCACCCCTGTGCCGTGCCCTTGTGTCCCCACCCACAGCAGGGAGCACGCGGCCATGGGGACGATGCGTGCCCAAGGCTTTTCCCTGCTCCAGGGGTGGGGGACAGCAGCTCCAAGCCCCCCCCTCCCTATTTTGGGCCCCCACCACCCCATTTCGGACCCCCCTACACCCCCCCCCATGTCACCCAGGCTCTGTGTCCCCTCGTCCCCCAGCCCAGGCCCTGTCTCTCCCCCAGGCATCGCCGGTGCCCATCTCAGTGCTCGGATTCCCGGGACGCGCGGCTCCACTGGACCCCCCCGGCCCCCCCAGCGTAACGTAGACTCGTCTCCTCTCTAACATCCACGCCGGCGCTCCCCGGCTCCCCCTGCGCCTCCCTGCCCGGCCGCCGGCCCTGAAGCCCCCCCCCCCGGGGGGGGGGGGGGGGGGGCGGGGGGGGCCCCCCGTTGCCCACACCCCCCCCCGGGGCCATTTCCGGGGTTTTGGTCCCTTGGGGGGGCCGGGAGCCCCCCGCCCCCCCCCCCCGTCCCCTTGTCTCTGTTTACATGCCCGGCTCCCTGCAGTTTACAGCCCCCTCCTCTGTGTGCCGGGGGGGCCGGGCTGCCGCACGGGGACCATCCCCCTCCCTGGGGACCCCCCCTCCTTGTCCCCCTGCCTCTCCCCGAGTGGCCTGGGGTGGGGGTGGGATGGAAGGGGGGGGGTCACAGGTGGCCTTTTTCTCTTGGTGGCTTCTCCAAGGGCTATTCTCCAGGCTGGGCTCCCCGCCTGCTGCTCCTTCCTGACACTAATTCCTGCCACGGGGGGGGGGGGGGGGGAGGCGATCACCCCGCTGCGGGGGGCGGCCCCGCCGGCCCGCCCCCCCCCCCCCCCCCCCCCCGCGGGGGGGCCGGCGCGCCGCCCCGCCCCCGGCCCCCCCCCCCCCCCATCCCCGGGGGTGTCACTGTGCCAAATCCCTGCCGGGCTCCTCGGCCCCCTCCTCGCAGGGGCTGCGGTGGCGCTGGCTCTGTCCCTGCGTGGCTCCGGGTTCAGCCCTCATTTTGGGGATCCACGGGGTGTGCCCCCCCCCC
>NW_023304354.1:0-3979 GCF_011077185.1 Oxyura jamaicensis | reverse complement strand
GGGGGTGCTGGGGAGCTCTAGGGGCTGCGCCGCCCCCTCCCGCCGGCAGGGGGCGCAGCGCCGCCGGGCCCGCCCCCTGCCGCCGCGGGTCGCGGTGTCCGCCGGTCGCGGCGCGGTGCGTGCCGGGAAGAGGTCGCCATGGCGGGCCGTGTCCTCTCCGCCTGCGTCCGCCGCCTGCTGCCCGCCGCGACCGGGGCCCTGCGGACCGGGGCCCCGCGGCTCGGCACCCTGGGGCCCGGCCGCCTCACTCGGGCGCAGCCCCCGCTGCGTGCCGCCGTGCCGCCGCCGTGCCGCCGGCTGTCCGACCTGCCGCCGCTGACGCTGCCGGCCATCCGGGAGCGGGTGCTGTACGTGCTGAAGCTGTACGACAAGATCGACCCCGAGAAGGCGAGCGGGGGGCGACGGGGGGGGGGGGTTGGGGCGCGTCCCGGCCGCCGCGGCGCTGACCCGGGTTGTGTCCCCGCAGCTGACGGCCGAGGCGCACTTCGTGAAGGACCTGGGGCTGGACAGCCTAGACCAGGTGGAGATCATCATGGCCATGGAGGACGAGTTCGGTGAGTGCGGCCCGCCGCGGTCCCGGTCCTCACACGGCGCCGTGAGGTGCCGCCGAGCCTGCCCGCACCGTGTCCGTGTGTGACCCACACCGGGCCCCGGGCCCCGGCCCGCAGGAGGACGGCCTGCGGAAAGCATCGCCCGCCGCACAGCTCGGGCCCTGCGGGCGCAGTTATTGCTCGCCTGCCCGCAGCGCCCCGGGGCAGCCCCAGAGCACGGCCAGGACAGGCGGGGCGCTGGTAACGGAGCGGCGAGGGTAGCGCATGCATGTGTGACTGCTGCTTCTCGTCCTGCCTCGTAGCTCTGGAACCACACGTAGTCTGGATTTCACCTAGCCAGAATTTTCTTCATCTTCCAGACTTGATGCTGCTAGAATACATTTTTTTTTAAAATTTATTATTATTTTATTAGTCTGTATTTCAAATTTTGGGTCACTTTGGACTTCCTCGTGCTTTCATTTAAAGCTCTTAAATTCTGCAGTATGTGCCTGCTTTGTGCCATAACTGTCCCTGGGCTATGGTTCCTATAAATAACCCCAAAAACTGAGGCAGAATGTTTTACTTTCAGAGCATTTACTGATGCTATATATTTAATCCACTTGCAGCACGCCTTGGGCGGATTGTTAGCATGTGGCCATGTATTCAAAATCCTGGAGTATATCTCTGATCAGTTCACTGCCAGGAGCCCTCACTCCCTGTCCCAGGCAGCTTGTTGCAGCTCTGCAGGAGCTGTTTGTTGCACAAGGGCTCACCAGCAGACTCTGAGCTGAGGGGCTTTGGGCTCTTGCTTGCCTGCAGCTACCCAGAACATTTCCCTTCTGGCGGATGTGGTGCTGCTGTGGGAGCTCTGGGCAGGCATCAGTAGCTCAGATTCCGTGTGAGGGGGCACTGGCTGGCCTGGCAGTCTCTGCTGCTGCCTGTTTCTGCCTGGTCCCTTATCCAGAATCAGCACCGTGTAAGGCGTAACGCAGCTTGACAGCGTAGTAATGAAATGTTGACTAACCGCAGTGGAGCGGCTGCCCCTGCCTGTTCGTCCTCGGCCAAGCTGCAGGCATCTGAGCCAGCAGTAATTGCTTCCTTCAGCCTTGCTCCCGTTTCCGTTGTTTTGGGCTAAATACGTGCGCTTTCTTCCAGGATTTGAAATTCCTGATGGAGATGCAGAAAAATTAATGTGTCCACAAGAAATTGTAGATTACATTGCAGATAAGAAGGATGTTTATGAATAAGAGCCATTCTTCAAAGCAGAGTAAGTACAAGTGTTCCTCTGCGGGTGTGTGGGGCAGTGGCTGTGTGCAGGGTACCCGTGCGATGCCTGCAGTGGGGAGCGTGGCACGAGGCGACCGACACTGGATGGCAGGCGGGAGGCCAGCAGCCGCCTGCTGAGCTGGGAGGGTGAGGTGTGCGTGGCTTTGGAAGCATCTCCTGCTCCCAAAAGAGAGCGTGTGGGGCTCGGCGACCTTCCATCTCACCCTGTTGGCACTCCAAGCACCGCAGTTATCCACTGCGGTGAATTGGGCGGTGAATTGCCTCGGTGGTCACCAAGCTCCATCCTTGCAGTGCTCCTCGGCCACTTGCATGGCGTGCTGGGCTGTGCTGTGTCTGCCAGCGCAGCTCCGAGCCGCTGGTAGCAGCTGCTTCTTCCTCACCCACCCAGCCTGGGGCTGCGGAAGGAAAGGAAATGGGCAGGAAGGGGTCGTTCAGCGACCGCCTGCGAGGCACTTGGGGGCTGCAGGGGAAATGAGCTGCTGGCCTCAGGCCAGCTGCAGCAGCAGCACGGGGGCATATTCCTGTTTGTTCCTCGTCTGTGCTTCTCACCTCCCCCCACGCTCCTCCGTGGGACTGAGGTGTAAAGGGTCAGTGAGGGAGCTGTGCCCGTTTGCTGCTTTCCCTGAGCCAAGAATGGTGGAATAAAGGTGAGAATCTTGGGATTCTCAGGCCCGCGTCTCATTACATCGCTTCCTTTGGTATTCTCCAGGGCCTGTCTTGTCTCTGCCTAACCAGCTTATTTTGTGCCTGAAGACAGCACTTCTCACTTGATGAAACATTAAATGTCTGATTTTATTTTTTAACAGGAGATGTCTACCACTAGGACAGGGCCGATGTCAGTGGGTATGAATATAAGCGCACACGCTGTACTGTTGCTGCTTTCATCAGAAAGTTGTTTTTGGACGTTGTATTTAAAGCTGTCTGAATATGTTGTCCTTTAAAAACAAGAAGGAATAAATCTATAAGACCATGGTTGTGTTGACGGCTTTTCTCTTTCGCAGTTGGTGGCTCACTGTGCTTAGTCTTCAGTGTAAGACACTTCTGTAAGCCAGGCTTTTGCCAGCAGTGTGGCCTCTGCTCAGCCAGGGCTTGTTGCCCTGCGAGGTGAAAGCACTGCATGCCCAGCACGCTGGGCGTTGGTCGTGGGTGTGCTGGGCTCTGAGGGTGTCAGACTAAAGGGGCGTTCTGTCATTCATCTGCGTGCGAAGCTCCAGCATCCCCTGCACAGCCGCTGCTGCTGTCGACAAGGCTCTGTACCCTCTGCTGCTGAGGTGATCGCTTTTCCTCTGATCTCGCTGCTAGTGGTGTCTGCTCTTTCCAATAAACTGCCATTTTTCTACCTTTACTATTTATTTCGTAACTGCTGGTAAAAACAAGTGAGTTCTGTTTGAAATGTTTCAACTTTCTTGATGGAAAGTAAAGGGGGGAATGACTTCGCTGCTGCTGAAAAGCAAAATCACATTGGTGTTTCTGTAACGTAGCTCATCTCAGCATGAGAGGCTTGCTTTAAGTCTCTCCTGAGACAGAAACAAAAGTTATTTCTGGACACTACACAGTTTTTCCTTTGAGCCAAGAAACACTTTCATATGTCAAAGAGGCACTGCTAGGCTGTGAGCCAACAAAGTGTCAGTAGATAACATATCCTCCTCTGGCAATCAGGGTGAGGGGATGACGGAAAATAAGCCCGAGTCTGTTGGTGCTGCGCATGGTGCCGTGATGTGGTCGGCGTTCTGTTTTCAGAGCCTCCTCACTCCAGCAGCATTTTGCTTCTAAAACGGCACCGGCTGAGCCCCGGGCCGCCTGGGTGACCTCTGCCCGCAGCTCTGCAGGGCCCAAGCTTTGCTATTGTGGCGTGAAGGCCGCTGCCGTCAGGAGCACCTGAAGAGCTGCTTCCACTCCGCGTGCTCCCACGTACCTCCTGAGCGACCCGACTGGGGGAAACCCGCCCTGTTCGGCCACACCGCCGCACAGCGGGCACCGGGGCGCGCACCTCGACGCCCCCTCCGGGGCCGAATTCCGCCTCTAGCGGGGGGGCCTCGCCCAGCCCCGCCGCTCCCGGTGTGCGCTGCCGGAGCCGGGCCGGGGCCGGGCAGTAGCCCCAGGGGGCGGGCGGCGAGCGGCGGGCGGGACCGGCCGGGCCGGGCCGGGGGCTGCGGCTCCCC
>NW_023304353.1:0-3787 GCF_011077185.1 Oxyura jamaicensis | reverse complement strand
TAGCTCCCTGACCCCCCCCAGCCACCCCTCCCTTTCTGTTTCAGGCACGGCTGCCGCACCGTCATCGCGAGCAGGAGCCTGCAGCGGGTGTCGGAGGTGAGCGCAGGGCACAGGGAGAGCCACGGACCCCCGAGACCCCTCAGACCCTCCCGCTGCCTGCCCTGCGTGGGGCTGGGGGCAGCCCGGGGGGGTGAGGGGGGGAAGGGGCCTGTCCCTGCCGCCCCATCCTCTCCCTCAGCTCCCAGCGCCCCAGCGGATGGTGTGGGCTGGGGGGGAGCTGCAGCCCCCGTGCCTGGCAGTAGGGCTCGCAGGAATTAGCTGCAGGAATCGTTCCCTTCCCCTGCTGGCCTCGGGAGCTGCTGTTCTCGTCGCCTGCAACAGGTCTGGCGCTGTGACGAGCGTTTTCTTGCCAGAGTTGAGCTCCGGAGCCTGGCGTTAACATCTTCTCGTCTCAAAGAGACGGAAGGAAACAAACCGCAGCGAGGGTTTGTTGGGAGCTGGCAGTGCCCGAGGTCAAACTTCAGACTCAGCCTCGAGTACGACAGCCCCCCGTGTGCTGAGAGGGGCTCCCTGAGCCCCAGCAGCTCAACTATCTTGTGCATTGAGGCAAAATGGAGGGTGCAGGGATTGAAGGATCCGTGTTAGGCTGTAGCTACCCCGTACGTGGCTGGGAGGGACAACCACCCACCCGTGTGGCTGACCCTGGGCTGGAATTTGGCTGGTTGCAGCTCGAGCTGTGAGGTAGCTGCGTGTTTCACTGAAATACAGCAAAGATCAAGCCCAGGAGTGAGCTGCTGTGACCCAGCTGCCTCCTGGAGGCGGTTAGTGCCATCGTTCCACATCCCCTCGTGCTCAGATGCCAGAAAACAAGCTGCAGAGCTCGGGAGCTTTTTGGCGCTGAGGGAAGGGAGCGCACAGGGCCTGGTTTCCCAGGGCCGTGACCCTCGGTGGGTGTGCTTGGCAGTCGGGGCTCCGAACTTCTCAAAGAACAGCCCGATGAGGCCGCAGGCACGCAGGACGTTGCTGGGTGTTGTGCGGGGCTCCAGCCCCGTGCTCGACGTCCTGGGCTGCTGGGGAGAGGCGTGCTCCTCGCAGGAGGGGTTCCAGGCGGCGGCTGGGTGGCAGGGCCGCCCCTTCTGCCTCGCGGGCAGAGCCCCCGGTGACGGCTGGGCAGCGTTTGCCCTTTCACCTCCTGATGTTTTGGATCTGAAGGTTGCTTTTGGCAGGACCTCGCTGGGGTCCGACCTTTGTACTCGCCCTGCAGAGTCCTCGCTCGGGACGTGCTGCGTGCGAGGTCGCTGGGGAGGTGGCTGGGCTTAGTGAGCCGTGGGGCAAAACATGCAGGAGCCTTCTCTGGCTCCCCCGGGTTCCCTGGCCGCACGTGGGCCGGGCTCTCCCCTCTCTCCTCTGCCCCAGGGTTGTTTTTTTGTTCTAAACACGCAAAGGCTGTGCTGGCTGAGGAGGCGCAGCCGTTTCTAGGACGGGACGTGGTGCGTCCGTGCGGGCAGTGCCTGTGTGTGCTGTGTGCTGCTCCCGCCTGCCTTCTTGCCAGCTGCGAGGTCTGGGTCTGGCCATCCCTGAAGAGCAGAGTCCTGGAAAAAATCCCACTTCTCCCTTCTTCCAGGCAGCAAAAAAGCTGGTGGCAGCCACGGGGCAGCAGTGCCTGCCTCTGTCCGTAGACGTCAGGCAGCCTCAAACCATCGTGGCCGCGGTGGACGAGGCGCTGAGAGAGTTCCAGCGCGTCGACATCCTGGTTAACGGTGAGCTGCCGGAGCGGGGAGGGCTGGCCCAGGCTGTGCTGGGGGGGGGGGCGTTCTGCACCTGGGCTGTGTCTGCCTCCTGCTGCTCTGCTCCGGGCAGCCGCCGCTGCGAGACCCTGAGAGCAGCGCGGAGGGGATGCTCCCGGAGCCCTGCGCCCCCAGTGCCACGAGCTGTTTATCGGGGCCGTTTCCGCGTCCCCTCCAACCCGCCCAAGCGGCGTTGCTCCCTGTCCCCTCACAGAAGCCCCTGACCTGCCCGATGTGCCCGTGCTGACTGAGCCCCCGCCTTGTTCTTAGGTGCTGCGGGGAACTTCCTGTGCCCAGCCAGCGCCCTGTCCTTCAACGCCTTCAAGACCGTGATGGACATCGACACCCTGGGCACCTTCAACACCTCCAAAGTCCTCTTCGAGAAATATTTCCGGGTAAGCGGCTCCTGGCAAGCGGGAGGTGAGTGGTGCCCAAACGCCTGTGGGACGCTCAGGGAAGCGTTCCAGGCTCTGTGTACGCAGCGCTGGGTGCCCGGGGCTGCGCCCCCTGCCCCGCTTGGGTCCCGTTCCCTCCTGGGGACCGCAGCCCCTCTGCGGGAAGCGGGAGCCGTGCTCCCAGTCCTGCCGGTCCCCAGCCACGGGGCTTTGACTTGCGTAGCACCTTCCCGTGCTCTGCCACCTGCCCGGGAAGAAGTAAACTGCTGCCCCTCTGCTTTCCCCTGGCCGTCACCTGCGCCTCCTACCTCCCTGGAAGGCTCCTGCTCGGCGAGGCCGGGGGATGCGTTAGCAGCACGGAGGAGGCCGTGCCCGCAGGCGACCTCCCTCCGAGCCCCCCCGTGCTCCTGCGTGATCCCTCATGCTGCTCCCTGCCTAACACCACGTCTTGTTTCCCTCCCCAGGACCACGGTGGGGTCATCGTTAACATCACGGCGACTCTGGGCTACCGAGGGCAGGCTCTCCAGGTGCACGCCGGCACTGCTAAGGCTGCTATAGGTACCTGAACGCTCCTCGCTGGGGCTCTGCAAGCTGCCCGGGGCCAGTAAGGAAGCTGCTGCTCCCTGGGTATTGGGATGGGAAAATCTCTGTGGGAGAGGCGAACAAGAAGCGGTGCGGGTGCTGTGCAGCGCTGACGTGCTTGGGTTTGGGGTGAGGCTCTTCTCTCACCTGGGCTGCTTCTTGCAGGGCCCTTTGCTCTTGGCCGCTCTCCCTGGCTTTTTGCCCCGCCGACAGCTGCAGGGACGGCTTCGCTCTCCGTGTCTCATTCCCCTTGTGCTCTGTTCCCCTTTGCAGACGCCATGACCCGACACCTGGCTGTGGAGTGGGGTCCCAACAACATCCGAGTGAACAGCCTGGCGCCAGGCCCCATCGCGGGCACCGAGGGCTTCCGGCGCCTGGGTAAGGCCCCGGGGCTGCTGCCTCTGCCCTGGCATCTGCCCGGGAGGGGACCGCCACAGACCACCAGTGCCACGCAGCTGGCGGGGCTTGGGGCGCTGCTGCTGGGCTGCCGGATGAAGTGGTGATGGGCAGGAGGTGCCGTGCTTGCAGCTGACTCCTTTCTCCCATCCTTCAGGTGGAAAATTTGCCGAGGAAGCGAGCCAGTTTGCCACGATCCCCCTTCACCGCGCGGGGAACAAGACGGAGATCGCCCACAGCGCGCTGTACCTGGCGAGCCCCCTCTCCTCCTACGTGACAGGCACCACCCTGGTGGTGGACGGCGGGAGCTGGCTGACCTCTGCCAACAACTTCCCCGCCTTGCTGGGTATTGCTTCATCCTCTGCTAAACTCTAGGTGACGTGCCTTTCCCCCTCTGTGGGATTAGAGCAGGGCTCGTGTCGCAAACCCTGTTGCCCCGTGCTGTAGGGGCGCGGCTGCCAGACCAGCGGGCATCGCGCTGCCTCCTTCCCCCGCCTCGCTCCCGTTGTGCCGGGCTCTGCCCCCGCTGAGGCCGCTGCCGGGCGGGCCACGTGTGCTGCAGCAAGCTGCTGGGGTGCTGGGCATGGGGCCTGGGCTGGGCAGCTGGGATCCCTGCCGAGCCCCCCC
>NW_023304352.1:440-1124 GCF_011077185.1 Oxyura jamaicensis | reverse complement strand
TAGAGCAGCGAGGTGGCCACGCCGGGCTGCGCCGTGTTGATGGGGGGCGGCGGCACCAGGCTGCTGGCGGCCGGCCCGGAGGAGGCCGAGGAGGAGGAGGAGGAGGTGGTGGAGGAGGAAGAGGCCGGCCCCGCAGCCCCGCCCGCGCGGCCCCGCTCGCTGCGCACCGGCATCTCGGGGGGGTCCCCGGGCGCCAGCGTGGCCGGGGGGTGCCGGGGGTGCCGCGGCCCGGGGCCGCTCCCCGCTCCCCGCCGCCCGCTCCCCGCCGAGGCCCGAGGCCGCCGCCGCCGCCGCCTCCTCCTGCGGCCTCCCGGCAGCGCCTCCGCGCGCTCCCATTGGCCCTCGCGGCGGCGGAGGGCGGGGCTAAGAGGAAATTCGAGGCGCTGATTGGTGGCTTCTCGTTTCTCCCGGCTCGCCTCGCCGATGGGGATGCTGGGAGTTGTAGTCTTTCCCCCCCAACCGCCCCCCCTCCCCCCCCGCGGGACGGAGAGGCCGAGGGGACAAACCGCGATCGCGGCGGGGATTGGTCGGTGCGCGGGCAGCATGGCGGCGCCCACGGGGCTGTGCTGAGGGGGGGAGGCCCCCGGTGATCCCCGCAGCCATGTGGAG
This sequence comes from Oxyura jamaicensis, assembly GCF_011077185.1. Lineage (NCBI taxonomy): Eukaryota > Metazoa > Chordata > Aves > Anseriformes > Anatidae > Oxyura > Oxyura jamaicensis. The sequence goes on along the minus strand of NW_023304352.1, from coordinate 515 downwards.
GGGCCGCTGCTGCCGCCTGCTGAGGGGCTGCGCCCCCCGGCCGGCCCCCGGTGTCCCCGTGGGGCCGGGGGGGGG
>NW_023304352.1:0-340 GCF_011077185.1 Oxyura jamaicensis | reverse complement strand
CCCTCGAGGTCATCCCGGGCTGGGTGGGGATAGGGTTTGGGTGCTTGGGAGGAGGGAAAATGGGGAGAGGGGTAAAATGCCCCCGGAAAAAGGGTGAAATCCTCCTCAAAAAGGGTAAAATCCCCCCCCCCCTTAAAAAGGTTAACAATCCCCCTTTAAAAAAAGGTAACAATCCCCCTTAAAAAGGGTAAACTCCCCCCCAAACAAGGGCTTCCCCCGACTCCCAGGCCCAGCTTTAGGGCCTGCCTTTGCTGCTGCTGCTCCTCCGCTTTGGGGCTTTCCCCTTTTTTATCTGGGGGGTGGGCGACAGAGCCCCCCCCAGGGGCGACTCAGGGTATGC
>NW_023304351.1:0-1455 GCF_011077185.1 Oxyura jamaicensis | reverse complement strand
GGCCCAACCAGCCCCCTTGCCCTGAGCCTACCTCTCCCCTTGGCCTCCGGCCTTGTCTCTGTAGGCAGCAGCGCTCTTGGCATGTGCTTCCTGGCCTCCCCTCGCCTGCGCACAGCTGCTGCCCACTCAGGCTGCTGGCACAAACGTGTCCTCACAAGCAGCAACACTGCTTGGGCTGCTTCTCCTGACCTCCCCCACCCCACTGCACTGACTCCTTGTCTCTGCTGGGCCCCACCTTCCACACCCAAATGTGTCCCTTGGCTCTCAGTGCCCTCTCCCCTGCCCCATGGGATGACAGATCAATGGGTGGGAAACGTTACCCTTAGGTGTTGGAGTGCTTGTTTGCTTTTCTTATGGCACTAAACGTTCCTCCAAAAATGGTCTAGATCCTTCTTCATTTCAGGTCACATCTCAATGGCCTTCACTGTGCTTTGAGTGTTTGCTTTATCTCAGGGAGGAACTGCATTAGGTCTCCTTGATTAGTCTGAGGCCCAACACAAAGCCTTTTGCCTCCTGCCATAAGAGCACAATTCAATTAACTTGACCTTCCTCTGTGCATTGATCTGACGGGTCATCTCACATTTCTCACCTTCATACCCAGAGTTGGAAGGGGATGGATTCCCCAAGGGGGGCAAGTTGATGGTTGTGTCCCAGCTCTTTGAAGTTTCCTGTTCTTGAGTCTTGCAGCCTGAATTTGCTGCAGATGACCCAGGACGGTCAATGGATGTTCAGCTGTCTACTAGGAACAAAGGAGAGTATCTTGGGTTCCCAAGGGCCATTTCGACTTTGGGTCAGTCTCAGGAATTCACTGAAGAAGGGGTGTGTCCTTATAGGGGTTTGTGTGCTAGGCTGCACTATAGTTGCAAGGATAAAGACCACTGCCAGCAGAGGTGCCCTGGGAACTCCATCTATCTCCACCTGAATCCCCCAAAGGGTTCTGGTCTCCTGCAGGTACCTTTGGAGAGATGCCAGACCATGGAAGTACCTCAAACACAACGGCGTCTCTGGTGGCTTCCCCTGACTGCTTATGGTCAGACAGCAAAGCTCTGCCTCAATACCCAGTACTTTCATTAGCACTTAACGAATAGAGCAACTGCTCATCCCTTCAAAGGATTCAATCCCTTCCATAAAATGTCACACCGTGTAGTTTCTAGCATGAAGAAATGTGAATTTTCAGGATGTATGTTCATTGCAGGAGAAGAAATACTGGTGTTCACCTGTCCTTGCTTTGTCATCGCTGTGTCTATCATGCTGTGCTCCTCCATCTTCCAGGCACATCCACAGGTCTTGATTAAAGAGTCCCTGTGGAATGTCCCCTTTCCAGCTGCCTGTCTGGACCTAGGCACTTCCCATGGTTCTCCTGGTTTGCCCTCCCCTTACGCTTTGATCCTTCAGACCGCTCTCACCAACCCAGAGGCTGCTTCCAGTTTCAGGTAGAAGCAGCCCAGCTTGCCC
>NW_023304350.1:0-1816 GCF_011077185.1 Oxyura jamaicensis | reverse complement strand
GACCTCTGAAAATGAGTGACCATCCAAAGAAGGACTTTTTAGGGGGATTTTTTTGGGGGAAAAGCAAATGTGAGGTGTCCTTGTTCTAAGGAGATCGCTGCAATGCCAGGGGAGGCAGTGAAGTGCCAGCAGGCAAAGATCCGTAAGGCTACACAGGAATTGAGGAGAACCATTTTGAAGCACTGTGGGCGACATCTGGGGCAGCACTCCCCTGCCCTTTATGCCCTTAGAGACACCCCATGGCCCTCGCAAGCCCTGTCCTGTGGTGCTGAGCCATCAGGGCAGATGGAAAGGGGCTCAGCAGCAGAGATCCCCCTGGAATTGGGTCTGCTGCCCACCCTGAGCAGCACGGGCAGGAGGAGTCCTGCGGGGGTTCCAGGGCACCACAACCCCGTGGCTCTGCAGAGCAGCACTGCCAGCTCAGTGCCCTCCATTAGCTGAGCTGCTGGGCTGGGCTGGGCTGGGCTGGGGAGAGGGCAGGGAGGTGGGGAGAGGTGGGCAGGGGCTGGTCTGGGCTGGAGAGTGCCCGGCAGAGGGCACCAGCAGCGTCAGGGAGCAGTGGGAGCATGCAGGGGAGGGCTCCCAGCAGGGCTTGGTGCTGCTGAGCCAGGGCTGGGGAAGGGAGCCCAGAGCTGCAGGGGCCAGGAGGCCGCTCTGGGCCCTTGCTGGCCTGGGCAGAGCAGGAAGGGGGCCCAAGGCATTTGTCCCCTCAGCGCAGGGCAGGGAGCTCTGCATGGCCCAAGCAGCCCCCTGCCCTGGGCCTGACTCTCCCCTTGGCCTTGGCCCCGGCCTTCTCTCTGCTGGCAGCAGCGCTCTTGGCATGCGCTTCCTGGCCTCCCCTCGCCTGCGCACAGCTGCTGCCCACTCAGGCTGCTGTCACAAACGTATCCTCACAAGCAGCAACAGCGCTTGGGCTGCTTCTCCTGGCGACCCCACCCCACTGCACTGACTTCTTGTCTCTGCTGGGCCCCACCTTCCACACCCAAATGTGTCCCTTGGCTGTCAGTGCCCCTCCCCTGCCCCATGGGATGACAGAGCCATGGCTGGGACACGTTACCCTTAGGTGTTGGAGTGCTTGTTTCCTTTTTGGATGGCACTAAACGTTCCTCCACCAATGGTCTAGATCCTTCTTCATTTCAGGTCACATCTCAGTGTCCTTCACTCTGCTTCGAGTGTTTGCTTTATCTCAGGGAGGAACTGGATTAGGTCTCCTTGATTAGTCTGAGGCCCAATGCAAAGTCTTTTGCCTGCTGTCATGACAGCACAATTCAAATAACTTTCCTTTCCTCTGTGCATTGATCTGACGGGTCATCTCACATTTCTCACCTTCATACCCAGAGTTGGAAGGGGATGGATTCCCCAAGGGGGGCAAGTTGATGGGTTGTGTCCCAGCTCTTTGAATTTTCCCGTTCTTGAGTCTTGCAGCCTGAATTTGCTGCAGATGACCCAGGACGGTCAATGGATGTTCAGCTGTCTACTAGGAACAAAGGAGAGTATCTTGGGTTCCCAAGGGCCATTTCCACTTTGGGTCAGTCTCAGGAATTCACTGGAGAAGGGGTGTGTCCTTGAAGGGGTTTGTGTGCTGGGCTGCACTGTAGTAGCAAGGATAAAGAGCACTGCTGGCAGTGGAGTTGCCCTGGGAACTCCATCTGTCTCTACTTGCATCCCAACAAAAGTTTCTGGTCTCTTGCAGGTACCTTTGGAGAGATGCCAGACCATGGAAGTACCTCAAACACAACGGGGTCTCTGGTGGCTTCCCCTGACTGCTCATGGTCAGACAGCAAAGCTCTGCCTCAATACCCAGTACTTTCATTAG
>NW_023304349.1:0-3436 GCF_011077185.1 Oxyura jamaicensis | reverse complement strand
AGAAAAGAAAAGAAAAGAAAAGAAAAGAAAAGAAAAGAAAAGAAAAGAAAAGAAAAGAAAAGAAAAGAAAAGAAAAGAAAAGAAAAGAAAAGAAAAGAAAAGAAAAGAAAAGAAAAGAAGGAAAACCCAGTGCTCTCAGCCATGGAGGCTGCAATGCCTGTGCGTGCTGAAGCAGCCATTAGCACGGAGGGCTTCTGTTTGCTCCCAACCAACGTACTTCATTGCTATTATGAAAAAAAGGCCAGGTTTCCTCCCTGGTTATTGATGCACATGCCTCTCTTATTATTTGGACAACTTGCTCTTCACAACGTTTTTCCCAGATAAAACACTTTTCACTATGGTTTGTTTTTGCAGGTGGCAGGAAATAAACCGCCGGGAAATCCCTCCTGGCCGAGGATCCCCGAGGCTGCTCTGCAGCTCCGTGCTCTCCAGAATCGCCATGTCTCTGCAATCACTGTGATTAATCCTCCCACTGCTATTTATTTCAGTTTCCAGACCACCTGCGAGTCCCCAGAGCTCTGTGTGAGGGTAGATTCATGGCAGCCACAGATCAATATCACCCTCTGGTTTATGAATGAGAAAAGAGAAACGCAGGGAATTCATCTGAAGGCAGAGCAGAGCAAAGCAGAGAACTCAAACGTCCTGGTGCTTTGCCTCTTGCTTTTCACAAGTGACAGACAGGCAGAGGGAAGGGACCGGGACATGAGCTGGAAGATTGAAGTCACACACACACAAATAACAGCAGCACAGCCTGGCCACGTGCTGCTTTGCCGTTCCTCTCTGCCCTTCCCCATGCAGACATGCTCCTGCGGGTATGGGGCTGCCACAGGCTGTCCGGGGAGCTGGCCTTGTTGGGGAGGGTCACGTTGGCCCTGCCGTCCATTTGGTGAGCTCGGGCAGGGTCATCTGCTGGGCCTGATCCACCCTGCTGGACATCCATCCATCTGCTGGCCATTCCTCAGCACGAAGGCGCGCTGGGGAGCAGGATGGAGCAGGGGAGTGCACGGACGTGGGGCGTGTCCCAGGGCTCTGCATTTTTGGGGACCTGCCCCAGGTCGGGAGCAGGCTGTCCCACGCTCCAGGAAGCCTTCCTTCACACAGCGTGTGAACCAGCTTTAACGTTGTCAAGGCAACAGCCACACTGCTGATGCTGAGCTGTCTTCGGCACTGTCCGGCTGCCTACAGACGTTCCTTCCCGGGGACCTCCGGGACCTGCTCAGCGTGTAGCTCTGCGCAGAGACAAAGCTGATCTTGTCACTGCTATTATTGCCTGTGTTACCTAGATTAAAGGGAACTCAGGGTCTGGTTTTAGAGGCTACAGCTTGGGCTGAAGACTTTGGTGGTCTGAAAATGTGTGTGTGTGTGTGCAGGGACTCGCAGGCAGCAGTGCTGCACCTTTGGAAACTGGTTTCAGGGCTCAGCAAGGTCCTGGTGTAACACTGTCAATTCTGGTCCACTCATCTGGGATGAATTTCACCTGCAAACCAGGAAGGAGACACTTTCCTCTGTGCGTTTCCACTTCTGATCAGGCAGAGATAAGGAGCTATAATAGTTCAACAATCATTTCCCCTTTCCACCTGTACTGTTAGATCTGCAGCCTTGCTGGTTTTAGATGTACAGATTTCCAATATATTCGGGACTTGATTCTACAGCCCCTTCCCACCGAAGGCTGAGAACTACAGGCTGTCACTCCCCTGCCGTACACGGACTGGTGTGGTCTCTGAAGCAGATCAATGAAATGCTAAACCAAACACCTACAGAAGATAAATGCCTGTGAATAAAAATAGCTCATAAGCACATCAAACAGTTTTTTGGTGCAGGTCTCAGAGCTTTATGAATTTGAAGTGGTTTGTGTCTCACCATCCTTCTACAGCTGGGGAAGTTGAGGCACAGCATGACTACAATTTAAATCTTCCAAGCTGTCCACCCATTGTTAGTCCAGTCTTTGGCAAAGTACCTACAAAAAAATATCGATTTTATTCTTCTCTTTCAGTCTGAAGTCAGGAGGAGTGCCTAGTGCTTAGCTTCTCTGAAGGCAGCCCCCAGCTGTGTCGCTCAGGTACCTTGAGGCAATCTGTGTTTTTAAAAGCTTATAAATAGATGTTGTCCCCAAAGCCATGGGTCAGGGAAGTGGTAAGGCCATGCCAGTGACTGGAGGTGAGTTAAAATTCTGAAATTTAATTTTCCCCAGATCACACGGAGTTTAATAAACGTACATTTAAAATACCCATGGCTTCAAGTCTGCCTGATATAAAACACAGTAAATATAAATCCAGGCTGGCTTCATGTAGACCAGCAGGCACTGTGCTTTTGCCTTTTTGCCTCTGCCTGCAGTTTCAGCCCCATGGAGGTGTACGGTCCTTCCTGATTCCACCGCACGCCTCTTGCAGCAGTCACACACAGCACGTACCTGCTGGGCCAAGCCCACGATCCTGGAGGATGTGTGTTTACAAGGGCTGGCCGGGCTCTTAGCTGTGCAAAGGGCCTGAGCCAGCACTTAGGTTTTTGAAAAGACAACACATTGCTTATCCACAGGTTCAGCAGGCTGGGAGCCTGAGCGGGAAAGCTTCGGTCCCTCGGGTGAGATCTGTGAATGCCTCGTTTCTTGGGATTTCTTGTCTTTCCTTTCCTTACAGGGTGCCTTAGGAACTCAGCTGCTGGTGTATAGGGATGAGAGACCACAATAGAAGGATCATCTAATGAAGGCTTTGTTCAAAGCCACGTCTCCAGCTGCGCCCTTCTTGCCAGGGTGGACTGGCAGATTTCAGTGGTGAGAGGAGCTGAGCTTTGGCAAAGATCAGACTGAATCCTCGGAGGGAGAAGGCAAGTTGGTGCCCTAACTGGCTTGTAGCAGAATAGAAGTTTCATTTTAGAATCATTTCTAGTCCCCATGTTTAAGATGAATAAATCCTGTGTTTGCTATGAGCAAAGAGGATAAAGGCTATTGTTGAGTGACAGTCCTGCTTGTTTCAGTTGCTCAGTGAATTGTGAACTTCCCGAGAAGACAACTGCTTTGTATCAGCTTTAAGCACTTATTCCTCTGCTGTACTTGTCTCTGCGGGAACGTCTGGGATGTGGTTGGTTACTCTGCAGCTATTGTCATCGTGAGTGTTGCAGGTGAACACGCTTGGGATAGGGTTTCTGAGCAGGAAGATTCAGAGAAACAGTCCCTTTGAGGTGAAAATTAGAGAGTCCGTGTTACACCCACCTTGAATTTGTGACCGACTATTCACACTGAAAATCTGATCCTAAGAACTCAGCATGTCCTGTCAGGAGCAGGATAATACCGCAGAAACCGTGGCCAGCTTGAGTGCTGAATATTGAGAACTGTGATTAACTCCTCAGGAATGTATCTGGAGCCAGTCATATTTCCTGGGCTTTTTTAGGTAATTATTTCAGACCTTGAATCTGTGAATGAAGATTGTAAACATTTCTC
>NW_023304348.1:0-1872 GCF_011077185.1 Oxyura jamaicensis | reverse complement strand
TCCTCTCCTCTCCTCTCCTCTCCTCTCCTCTCCTCTCCTCTTGTCTCTGTCCCAGTCCTGTCCTGTCCGGTCATGTTTCTAAGAGTCCACTCAGGCCCCTACTCCAGCACTAAAATTTCCTCCTCTCCAACTCTTGACTTCCTCTTTATATACACTTGATTTCCAATTTTTACACTTGATCTTTTGTATTATTTTTGAATCTTGATATACTCTATTTTAACACTTATTTAGGCTTGATATATTCCTTTATTTTTATAAATTTTCATTTACCCACATTTAAATCCCAACTTATTCTTCATTTACTCTTCATTTACTCTTCATTTTCACTACATTTACTCTTGGCTTTGTACTAATTTATTCTCAATATACTCTAGATTTACTGTCGTGTCACAGTTTATTTGCTCTTCACTTACCACAGAGAGGGCATCCCATCCTGCCACCTTTGCTTTCTTCTTGAGAAAGAAGAAACATGGCCCTTGCAGCCCCCTGCCCTGGGCCTGCCTCTCCCCTTGGCCTCGGCCCCAGCCTTGTCTCTGCTGGCAGCAGCTCTCTTGGCATGCGCTTCCTGGCCTCCCCTCGCCTGCGCACAGCTGCTGCCCACTCAGGCTGCTGGCACAAACGTGTCCTCACAAGCAGCACCACCGCTTGGGCTGCTTCTCCTGGCCTCCCCCACCCCACTGCACTGACTCCTTGTCTCTGCTGGGCCCCACCTTCCACACCCAAATGTGTCCCTTGGCTGTCAGTGCCCTCTCCCCTGCCACATGGCAAGACAGAGCCACTGGTGGGACACGTTAACCTTAGGTGTTGTAGTGCTTGTTTGCTTTTTGATGGCACAAAATGTTCCTTCACCAATGGTCTAGATCCTTCTTCATTTCAGGTCACATCTCAATGTCCTTCACTCTGTTTTGAGTGTTTGCTTTATCTCAGGGAGGAACTGGATTAGGTCTCCTTGATTATTCTGAGGCCCAACGCAAAGCCTTGTGCCTCCTGCCATGACAGCACAATTCAAATAACTTTCCCTTCCTCTGTGCATTGATCTGACGGGTCATCTCACATTGACACCTTCATACCCACAGTTGGAAGGGGATGGATTCCCCAAGTGGGACAAGTTGTTGGGTTGTGTCCTAGCTCTTTGAAGTTTCCTGTTCTTGAGTCTTGCAGCCTGAATTTGCTGCAGATGACCCAGGACGGTAAATGGATGTTCAGCTGTCTCCTAGGAACAAAGGAGAGTATCTTGGGTTCCCAAGGGCCATTTCCACTTTGGGTCAGTCTCAGGAATTCACTGGAGAAGGGGTGTGTCCTTGAAGGGGTTTGTGTGCTGGGCTGCACTGTGCTTGCAAGGATAAAGACCACTGCTGGCATTGGAAGTGCCTTGGGTACTCCATCTGTCTCCACTTGAATCCCCCCAAAGGGTTCTGGTCTCCTGCAGGTACCTTTTGAGAGATTCCGGACCATGGAAGTACCTCAAACACAACGGGGTCTCCTGTGGCTTCCCCTGACTGCTGATGGTCAGACAGCAAAGCTCTGCCTCAATACCCAGGAATTTCATTAGCACTTAACAACTGGAGCAACTGCTCATCACTTCAAAGGATTCAATCCCTTCCATAAACTGTCACACCGTGTAGTTTCTACCAGGAAGAAATGTGAATGTTCAGGATGTATTTTCATTGCAGGAGAAGAAATACTGGTGTTCACCTGTCCTTGCTTTGTCATTGCTTTGTCTATCATGGTGTGCTCCCCCATCTTCCAGACACATCCACAGGTCTTGACTAAAGAGTCCATGTGGAATGTCCTCTTTCCAGCTGCCTGTCTGGAACTAGGCACTTCCCATGGTTCTCCTGGTTTGCCCTCCCCTTCCTCCTTGATCCTTCA
>NW_023304347.1:0-1016 GCF_011077185.1 Oxyura jamaicensis | reverse complement strand
CCCGGGACCCCCGCACAGAGCCACAGGCACCCCCGGATCCGAGAGACGAGCCAACCCCCCCGTGCTGTGCGCCCCCCCCCCCCTTCCTGCCCCCGGACCCCCCAGCCCTGCCCGTCCATAGGATGCTTTCCTCCGCCCTCGCATGCTCGCTTGCTTCAGTCTCGTGGCACGGCGGGGGGGGGACAGTGACAAGTGGCACCTGCCACCCTGCCGCCCCCCGCCCCCTCCCCCACCACACGGCTCTGCCAGCCAGGCCGTCCCCCCCCCCCCCCCAGGTCCCCAGGCCGCCTCGCTGCACCCCAATTTCCACCGGGGTCTGTGGGGTGATGTCCCCCCGCTGTCGGGGCCGTCACCTCGTCACTGCCTGGGGAGAGCCGGGGGGTCGCCGAGGGGCCACCCCTGGGACCCCCTCGGTGCCCGGCGGTGTGACCCGTCCGGCTGGGATGGGCACGTCCCCGGGGGGGGGGTCCCCGGGGTGGGGGGCTTGGGGACCGTCCCCTTGCCCTGCTGCGGCTCCCGGGTGGCGGGGGGACAGCGGTGACACCACGCCAAGGCAGGGGACGTCACCTCGGGACACGCCGCCGCTTCTTCCAGACCTAAAGCCATCGCCCCGGGTGCCACCGAGGGCGCCCCGCTGCAGGGCACCGCCAGCACCCAGGGGTGCCCCAGGTGCTGCGGGGGGCCGGGGGGGGGCGCAGGGCTGAGCCGGGCACGGGGCACGGACACGGACACGGACACGGACACGGACACGCTTTCGGGTTGTTTTGCCTTTGTAAGGGCCGGGAAGGAACTGCTGCACCACCCGCCGCCTCCGCTCGCTCCTTTGTCCAAACCGCCCGTTTCTGGCCCCAAAACGGCCCCAGGGTTCAGGCCCTGGAATGGGGCTGGGGGGGCGCTGCTGGCACCGCTGGGGGCTGCCCCCGAAAGCAGCGGCACAACGCGGCGGGACAAGGGCACCCCGGGGGGGTCGGGGAGGGGGGGACCCCTGCCCACGGGACGGGGGTGCTGGGTGCAGC
>NW_023304346.1:0-1062 GCF_011077185.1 Oxyura jamaicensis | reverse complement strand
GGTCGCCGCCGCGCCCCGGGATGCCCCGGTCGGGAACCGGGCGCGGACCGCGGCAGCCGCCAGGGGGAGCGCGGCGGGGGCGGGCGGGGGCCGGGCGGAGGCGGTGCCGGGGCCGGGACCGGGGCGGTGCCGGGGCCGGGACAGGGACCGGGAGCGGGGAAGCCGCGGCCCCGAGCGGAGCGGAGCGCACCCGCGATGACCGTCGGTGGCCCCCGCGGCGGGCATCCCCGCCTGCAGATGCCGTGCCTGAGCAAGGTGAGCCGGCACTGCCCGGCACCGGCTCCCCGCGCACCGGCACCGCGGGGAAGGGGCGTCGGGACTCTGCGGGGACCGGTCACTGGCACCGGCCCCGCGGGACAGCGGAAGCTGCCCCGGCCACGCTGCTGGTAGAGCCGGAGGCACCGGGCAGCGCCCCACACGGGGTACCCGCGGGTGGGCACCGGCGCTCCGTGCCTGAACCCCAGCCCCGGGGCTCCAGCAGCCCGGGCAGGGCTCGCTCCCCAAAAACGGGGCTCCCCAGTGACCTGGTTACACCCGGCGGCAGCGATCCCCGCGCCTCGGCTGGCTGCAGGGTGTCCCACGTGTGGAGGGGGTGCCAGGCTGCCTCCCGGCTGGCTGCCCTGCACTGGGGTGTCAGGCTGTCCCCAGACCCTCTGCCACCAGCCGCAGAGCTGAGCGTGGCCGATGCTTGCCGGGCAGATGGAGCGGATGATCGTCAGCATGCAGGACCCGGACATGGGCATCAAGATGAGGAACCAGCGCTTGCTCATCACCGTCATCCCCCATGCCATGACAGGTGAGGTCGGGGCCCCGCTGCTGGGGCTCCCTGCACATGGTGGGGAGTTGAGCAATGCCGCCCGCCTGGCCCTGCCTCTGCCTCTGGGGTGCCCGGCCCTGCGGTGGGCTGTGCCCAGCACCCAGCCCTCTGGCACCCCAGCCCCAAGCCGCTCGCCTCCCCACGTCCGTGTGCACTCAGAAATGCAGCTGGGATCAATTATGCATTGGCAGAGCAGGGCAGGCGCTCACCCGGGGTGGGCAGCTTAGCATGTCCTTGGCAGGGCA
>NW_023304345.1:0-1684 GCF_011077185.1 Oxyura jamaicensis | reverse complement strand
CAGCTCTTGCTGCACCCCCAGCCTGCCCGCTGGCAGGACAGAGTGAGAAGCTGAAAAGTCCTTGGCTTAGTATAAGCAGTGCTCTGCAGCAATTAAAACATCAGCATGTTATCAGCACTCTTCTCATCCTAATCCAAAACATAGCACCCTACCAGCTACTAGGAGGGAAAATAACTGTCCTAACTGAAACCAGGACACATCCCCAATACTCTGTTTCCCATTGTCCCCCTTGGCCCTTTTATAGGGAGGGGAAGACACACGCCCTGGTGATGACAAGCCAGTTGCAATACAGCTAACAATGGCTAGCCAGCCAATCAGGGCCAGGCAATGCATCGCAGGGAGTCAGGAAGACGCTGGCACTAGACAGAAAAGATTCTATGAATCTTTTGCTGCTCTGAAACATAAAAGAGCACTCCCGATGTTTGTAGAATCAACAAGTTACAGCTAAATATTCTTTGCAGACAGTTAAGTAAGTTCTTGGCAGATCCATCTTAATCACTTAAAGGGAAGCTGCCCCTCAGCTGGGTTGTTTTTTTTTTATTATTATTATAGTTCTTGGCTTGAAGATAAGTAAGTTTCATTTCAGGATCTCATGCAACAGAACATCTCTTCCTTTGGAGACAGCTCATGTAAATGTTATATGTTATAAATTAGCTCTCAATTAATTGACAGAGAGGGTCGTGTCCAATAATGCAAATGATTTTTATGAAGTAAGCAGCCAACAAGCAAAACAGCGCTGGGCGGCCGGGGAGTCTCTGCTCCGCAAACGGCGCGCACCCACCCTCCCCCAGAATCTTCCTTTTATTGCCTGGTGGTTCCGGTATACGTGACACATCCTGGTATGTTCTGCGGCTGCTCATGCTGTTGCCAGGGGGTCGTCTCAGTCCCTTTGTTGCTCATGAAGATGAAGGCCGTAGTCTTCCTCTGCATTGTGACTCAACTTCTTTTCCCTTATCTGGTCATGTTGGCCCAGCATGAAGCAGGAAGGCAGGATGCTGCCAAACTAGTTAACAACTTATCAAGAAGTGGTTACATGAGCCTTGCAACAGTGACTTTAAGCAGAAGATGAAAGAAGGGGGGAAGGGGAGGGGGTGGGGGGAGCTCCCTCCTCCTTGCTGGTTTCAAGCGAATCCTTTATGTACTCTTTTGTTACATTAAGTAAGGAATTTCATAATGTCCAGCCAGGAGCTTCACAGTTTCTTATCACCCAGGAACCTTCACTACCCCCACTCTTCGAACAGAACAAAGACAATGAACAAACATTTATTGTATATTACATTATATGCAAGTTTTCTTCCAAACTGTAGGTTAGTATTGTTCATAATCACCTGTTAGGTAATTTGAAAAGGATATTTATCATCTTCCTTGTCTAGGTTTTCCAGCAATGAATTGCCGAGTATTGTCAAACATCCAGCGTCCACTGGAGAGAGATCTAAAAGAAAGAAATATACGGCAGGTTGAGGAGGACAAAGGTACAAAGTAAAAACTAACAAACAAAAAAATAAACTAATTCAAAAATCAGATGAAAAGAAATAGTAAAAGTGATTAGTCATTAGAAAGGGAAGTGGGCAAAGGGAATACTTAGAATAATACAAACTACACATCATGCAGTAAAATGAAATTAAAGAACTAACAGACCTGTGAATAGATTTGAACACGCTTCTGAGTGGAAATTGGATATTTC
>NW_023304344.1:0-1112 GCF_011077185.1 Oxyura jamaicensis | reverse complement strand
ATTAGATAGACTGCTAATAGATGGGCAAGCTTGAACTCAATGAAGCTTGAAGCAGCAACTGGGTTGGTGAGAGCAGTCTGAATGATCAAAGAGTAAGGGGGAGGGCAAACCGGGAGAACCATGGGAAGTGCATAGGTCCAGACAAGCAGCTGGAAAGGGGACATTCCACATGGATGGACATTTAACATCCACAAGATGGGTGGAAGTACCTGGAAGATGAGGGAGTACACCATGATGGAGAAAGCAATGACAATGCAGGTAGAGGTGAACATCAGTATTTCTTCTCCTGTGATGAATATAGATCCTGAAAATTCACCTGGAGAAGGATGTAGATCACTGGTGAAGGTACTGTCTTTTTGTACCATCACCAATGGAGATTACAAAAGCACTTCCACATGTAACGGTAATATGTCCCACCCCGTCTTTACCATCCTGTGGAGCAGGGGAGATGGAGCTAACAGCCAAGGGACACATTTGGGTGTCCAAGAGGTGGCCCAGCAGAGACGAGGAGTCAAGGCAGTGGGTGGAGGGGCCCAAAAGAAGAACCCCAAGTTGTGGTGCTGCTTGTGAAGACAGGTTTGTGCCAGGAGTGTGAGTGGGCAGCAGCTGGGAGGAGGCAAGGGGAGGCCAGGAAGCCCATGCCAAGAGCGCTCCTGTCATCAGAGACATGTCCGGAGGTGAGGGCAAGGGGAGAGGCAGGCCCAGGGCAGAGGCCTGCAAGGATGCTGTTGAACTCCCTGCCCCTGCAGCAGCTGCACTGGCCCTCAGCAGATGTGCTGGCCGGCACGCACTGGGAGGTCCTAGTGTGCATGAGAGAGCAGAAAGGAGGGCACGGGAGAGGACCAGGGAGAGGTGGGTGGCAGAGCCCCATGCAGGGGCTGGCTGGGGTTCCCCTCTGCTGCAGCCAGTGCATGGAGCGTGGCAGGAGGAGGGCAGGCAGGGCTCATGGCCACAGTGCAGAGCCTGGCCCTGGATGCTCCATGAGCACCTTGCAGGTCCTGGTAGGTTGTGGTGTGGGGACGAATACCCTGGGCGCCCTTCCTGCTCTGCCCAGACTAGCAAGGACCCAGAGCGGCCTCCTCTCCCCTGCCCCTGTGTACTGGGTCTGGCTG
>NW_023304343.1:148-1803 GCF_011077185.1 Oxyura jamaicensis | reverse complement strand
CCACAGCACCAAGGTCTGCGAGGCCTTCAGGGAACAAGTGGCAAGGGTCAAAAGTCTGGCTGTGACCAGGCAAGGGCAGGGAAATGGGGAGTTGTGGGCAGGGGCTGGGCTGGGCTGGGCAATGCCCGTCAGAGGGTACCAGCAGCGTCAGGGTGCAGTGGGAGCATGCAGGGGAGGGCTCCCAGCAGGGCTTGGTGCTGCAGAGCCATGGCTGGGGAAGGGAGCCCAGAGCTGCAGGGGCAGGGGAACGAGGCCGTTCTGGGCCCTTGCTGGCCTGGGTAGAGCAGGAAGGGGGCCCAGGGCATTTGTCCCCTCAGCGCAGGGCAGGGAGCTCAGCATGGCCCAAGCAGCCCCCTGCCCTGAGCCTACCTCTCCCCTTGGCCTCGGCCCCAGCCTTCTCTCTGCTGGCAGGAGTGCTCTTGGCATGCGCTTCCTGGCCTCCCCTCGCCTGCACACAGCTGCTGCCCACTCAGGCTGCTGGCACAAACATGTCCTCACAAGCAGCACCACTGCTTGGGCTGCTTCTCCTGGCCTCCCCCACTCCACTGAACTGACTCCTTGTCTCTGCTGGGCCCCACATTCCACACGCAAATGTGTCCCTTGGCTGTCAGTGCCCTCTCCCCTGCCCCATGGGATGACAGAGCTACTGGTGGGACACGTTACCCTTAGGTGTTGGAGTGTTTGTTTGCTTTTTGGATGGCACTAAACGTTCCTTTACCAATGGAACAGAAGAGAGTATCTTGGGTTCCCAAGGGCCATTTCCAGTTTGGGTCAGACTCAGGAATTCACTGAAGAAGGGGTGAGTCCTTGAAGGGGTTTATGTGCTGGGCTGCACTGTAGTTGCAAGGATAAAGACCACTGCTGGCAGTGGAGGTGTCCTGGGAACTCCATCTGTCTCCACCTGAATCCCCCGAAGGGTCCTGGTCTTCTGCAGGTACCTTTTGAGAGATGCCAGACGATGGAAGTACCTCAAACACCACGGGGTCTCTGGTGGCTTCCCCTGACTGCTTATGGTCAGACAGCAAAGCTCTGCCTCAATACCCAGTACTTTCATTAGCACTTAACAAATAGAGCAACTGCTCATCACTTCAAAGGATTCAATCCCTTCCATAAAATGTCACACCGTGTAGTTTCTACCATGAAGAAATGTGAATTTTCAGGATGTATGTTCATTGCAGGAGAAGAAATAGTGGTGTTCACCTGTCCTTGCTTTGTCATCGCTGTGTCTATCATGGTGTGCTCCCCCATCTTCCAGGCACATCCACAGGTCTTGATTAAAGAGTCCCTGTGGAATGTCCCCTTTCCAGCTGCCTGTCTGGACCTAGGCACTTCCCATGGTTCTCCTGGTTTGCCCTCCCCTTCCTCCTTCATCCTTCAGACCGCTCTCCCCGACGGGGTGGCTGCTTCCAGTTTCAGGTAGAAGCAGCCCAGCTTGCCCATCTCTCAGCAGTCTGTCTATTTTGGTCCTTCTCAAGAACCTCATCATGACCATTGAATTCATAGGTTATGGATCAAGGCTTAAGCTATTTTTTTAATTTCCTGCCTGTAAGTATAAAATACTTGTATATTTCTCACAGGAGGCATACAAAATGAAAAGTTTGCATTTTAATTAGACAAAAAAAAAAAAAAAAAAAAAAATGAAAGCTGCATATTCC
>NW_023304342.1:173-1089 GCF_011077185.1 Oxyura jamaicensis | reverse complement strand
TGCATCTCCCCAAAGCTCGAGTGCTGGGGCTGGGGCATGGGAAATTTTTGCAGGTCGCTACTGCAGGGGGTGGGCGCAGAGCCCCCCGTCCCTGTGGAGGCTGCGCCCCGTGGGTGTGCAGATCTGTGTGCAGACCTCTCCTGAAGCACCGAGAGGGCTCAGCCAGGTGGGAAACAGAGGCCAAGCCCCACCAGGACCAGGGGTGTGCCCCTAAAGCCCCCCAGAGCAGGGCCCCATCTCTCCAAGGGTGCAGCCGCCTGTGGCTACGAGCCCTGAGCTGTAACAGGACCCAGCTGGGAGCTCCCTATAAAGGGCTGGGAGGGGCTGGGGGGGGGGCATTTTGCAGCCCCTGCCTTGGGGTTTTGGTGAGGTGAGGGGGTGGTTTGGCTGCCTGGCGGGGCTGGGGTGGGTGCAGCAGGGAGCACAGGTCCATCCCTGCAGGCAATGGGGTGGGATTTGGGTTCAGGGAAGGGGCTGCGGTTTGGGGCTGGAAGGGGGGGCACCAGCTGTGGCTTCCTGAGCCCGGAGATGGCCTTCCAGATGGATAACCCCATTGTGGAGGTGAAAAGGGTCCATTAGTCAGGATTAGGAACGGGCCTCGGGGATTAGCGCCGCACCTCCCACCCGGCCTCTGCTGGTTGCAGGAGGGGACGGGGCTGGAAAACGGGGGAGCTGGCAGAAAGGGCTGACTCGGGTCCCCAAATGGCTTTATGTCCCCCCGGGGATGTCAGGTATTGTCTCATGTGCTTGCAAAATGCCTCCCCCAGCAGAAGCTGCATCCCTCTGGGAGGAGAGTCCATCTGCTCCTGGGGTCACCGTGGGGTTTGGGTTCCTGGGCAGCCTGGGAGTCCTTGTACCCTATTGCCCCTCTCTGTATGTACATCTGTACCCAAATTCTCTTGCACTGGGGCTTTGC
>NW_023304342.1:0-73 GCF_011077185.1 Oxyura jamaicensis | reverse complement strand
GTTTGCTGAGGAAGAGCAGGGGCTGGGGGGGGGGCTCCTTTTGCAGGAGGGAAGGTTTCACCTCCCCTAGACA
>NW_023304341.1:0-3140 GCF_011077185.1 Oxyura jamaicensis | reverse complement strand
TCAGTGGGGCCCATTAATACTCCAAGGCACTTCAACTTTTCCTTCTGACTTGACTTTCTCAAGCAATTGCATCATTCTCCTCTCACCACCTCAGCATCATCGCCTGAGCACCAAAAGACACCATGGAACTCGTTCAAATGAAGAAACTCCAAACATCTCTTGCATAGTTTTGTTCAAGACTTCAAGGCTTGTACAGCTAATTGGAGAGCTTTCATGGTGTAGTTAAGGAGGAAGATTTCAAAAACCACCTCATAAAAATCTTTTCTTATCTTAAAGGATGCATTTAGTTGAAATTTCCCTAATTGATCTTGATCTCCCTTGGAGAGCTTTCTAGGGAGGAAAAGCAGACTCTTGAGGTCTGACGCTTCATAGACAACCTTGCTGCTCACCACCCCAGCCCTGACATTGCTCTCCTTGGCCACCTGGTGCTTGCTTCTCATTTCCTTACACCAGCCTTCACTCAAGTCTGCACAGCTGGATGTTACAGCCCCTTTGGATGATCTCCTCCCTGCTTTCCTTGGAGACCTGGCTGCACACAGGTGCAGAAGGGCTTTTCCTATTGCCAACCAAGGAACATGCAGCAGTTTTTCATATATATAAAAAAAGCAAACTCCTCATCTCGTATGCCTCCTGTGAGGTTTACCTTCCCACAAGAATGACTGTCCAAGCAGGATTTTCTACCGATAGAGAGGAAATTAAAAAGAATAGCGTAAGCCTTGATCCATAACCTATGAATTCAATGGTCATGATGAGGTTCTTGAGAAGGAATAAAATAGACAGACTGCTGAGAGATGGGCAAGCTGGGCTGCTTCTACCTGAAACTGGAAGCAGCCTCTGGGGCGGTGAGAGCGGTCTGAAGGATCAAGGAGGAACGGGAGGGCAAACCAGGAGAACCATGGGAAGTGCACAGGTCCAGACAGGCAGCTGGAAAGGGGACATTCCACAGGGACTCTTTAATCAAGCCCTGTGGATGTGCCTGGAAGATGGGGGAGCACACCATGATAGACACAGCAATGACAAAGCAAGGACAGGTGAACACCAGTATTTCTTCTCCTGCAATGAACATACATCCTGAACATTCACATTTCTTCCTGGTAGAAACTACACGGTGTGACATTTTATGGAGGGGATTGAATCCTTTGAAGTGATGAGCAGTTGCTCTATTTGTTAAGTGCTAATGAAAGTACTGGGTATTGAGGCAGAGCTTTGCTGTCTGACCATAAGCAGTCAGGGGAAGCCACCAGAGACCCCCTTGTGTTTGAGGTACTTCCATGGTCTGGCATCTCTCCAAAGGTACCTGCAGGAGACCAGAACCCTTTTGGAGGATTCAAGTGGAGACAGATGGAGTTCCCAGGGCACCTCCACTGCCAGCAGTGCTCTTTATCCTTGCAACTACAGTGCAGCCCAGCACACAAACCCCTTCAAGGACACACCCTTCTTCAGTGAATGCCTGAGACTGACCCAAAGTGGAAATGGCCATTGGGAACCCAAGATACTCTCCTTTGTTCCTAGGAGACAGCTGAACATCCATTGACCGTCCTGGGTCATCTGCAGCAAATTCAGGCTGCAAGACTCAAGAACAGGAAACTTCAAAGAGCTGGGACACAACCCATCAACTTGCCCCCCTTGGGGAATCCATCCCCTTCCAACTCTGGGTATGAAGGTGAGAAATGTGAGATGACCCGTCAGATCAATGCCCAGAGGAAGGGAAAGTTATTTGAATTGTGCTGTCATGGCAGGAGGCAAAAGGCTTTGCTTTGGGCCTCAGACTAATCAAGGAGACCTAATCCAGTTCCTCCCTGAGATAAAGCAAACACTCAAAGCAGAGTGAAGGCCATTGAGATGTGACCTGAAATGAAGAAGGATCTAGACCATTGGTGAAGGAACATTTAGTGCCATCAGAAAAGCAAACAAGCACTACAACACCTAAGTTTAACCTGTCCCAGCCATGGCTCTGTCATGCCATGGGAGAGGGCACTGAGAGCCAAGGGACACATTTGGGTGTGGAAGGTGGGGCCCAGCAGAGACAAGGAGTCAGTGCAGTGGGGTGGGGGAGGCCAGGAGAAGCAGCCCAAGCGCTGGTGCTGCTTGTGAGGACACGTTTGTGCCAGCAGCCTGAGTGGGCAGCAGCTGTGCGCAGGCGAGGGGAGGCCAGGAAGCGCATGCCAAGAGCGCTGCTGCCAGCAGAGACAAGGCCGGGGCCGAGGCCAAGGGGAGAGTCAGGCCCAGGGCAGCGGGCTGCAAGGGCCATGCTGAGCTCCCTGCCCTGCGGTGAGGGGATGAATGCCCTGGGCCCCCTTCCTGCTCTGCCCAGGCCAGCAAGGGCCCAGAGCGGCCTCCTGGCCCCTACCCCTGCAGCTCTGGGCTCCCTTCCCCAGCCCTGGCTCTGCAGCACCAAGCCCTGCTGGGAGCCCTCCCCTGCATGCTCCCACCACTGCCTGCTGCTGCTGGTGCCCTCTGCCGGGCACTGCCCAGCCCAGCCCAGCCCCTGCCCACCTCTCCCCACCTCTCCCTGCCATCTCCCCAGCCCAGCCCACCCCAGCCCAGCAGCCCACGCTGGGCTGGCCCCAGGGCAGTGCCCGCCACAGGCTCCTGCAGGGCTCTGGGCACAGCCACCACAGCCTCAACCCCTCACAAGGCACCACAGCTGCTGGGACAAAGGCGGCTCTGGGCCTGTCCAGCTGACTCCGGGCTGGGGCCAGCCACGGCTCAGGAGATGGAGGTCCGTCAAGCTGCAGGAGCCCTGGTCTCTTGCCTGGGAGATCCCCAGCACAGAGTGCCTGTGCCCCGCAGGGCCAACCCCGCTCACCAGGCTAGCACAAGACGCCTGGCCCATGCATGGAACAGCTCCAGATTCCTCTCCAGGATGCCATTTGCCATCAGCTCCAGCACCAGTGGGACACTGCCAGGCCTTTGAAAGGCCACTACTTTTTTCTGGGACGTGGGCAACCAAGAAGTCAGATCCCAGTCGAACCCGTGGTCCTTTGGTGATCACTCTGGGTCTCTGATCCATGGTGAAACCCAGAAAATCGAGAGGCCTGTTCAGGCAGCTACTCCTTGGGTGTATTTCTGACACCAGCTTTGGTAGAGGCGTGCAGGGATGTGGAGGAGATGCCACTGTAGAGTCATTAGGACTGTCA
>NW_023304340.1:0-1400 GCF_011077185.1 Oxyura jamaicensis | reverse complement strand
GCTGGCAGTGGAAGTGCCCTGGGAACTCCATCTGTCTCCACCTGAATTCCCCAAAGGGTTATGGTCTCCTACAGATACCTTTTGAGAGATGCCAGACCATGGAAGTGCCTCAAACACAACGGGGTCTCTGGTGGCTTCGCCTGACTGCTTATGGTCAGATAGCAAAGCTCTGCCTCAATACCCAGGAATTTCATTAGCACTTAACGAATAGAGCAACTGCTCATCACTTCAAAGGATTCAATCCCTTCCATAAATGTCACACCGTGCAGTTACTACCATGAAGAAATGTGAATTTTCAGGATGTATTTTCATGGCAGGAGAAGAAATACTGGTGTTCACCTGTCCTTGCTTTGTCATCGCTTTGTCTATCATGGTGTGCCCCCCCTATCTTCCAGGCACATCCACAGGTCTTGATTAAAGAGTCCCTGTGGAATGTCCCCTTTCCAGCTGCCTGTCTGGACCTAGGCACTTCCCATGGTTCTCCTGGTTGACCCTCCCCTTACTCCTTGATCATTCAGACCGCCCTCACCGCCCCAGTGGCTGCTTCCAGTTTCAGGTAGAAGCAGCCCAGCTTGCCCATCTCTCAGCAGTCTGTCTATTTTGGTCCTTCTCAAGAACCTCATCATGACCATTGAATTCATAGGTTATGGATTAAGGCTTACGCTATTCTTTTTAATTTCCTGTCTATCAGTAGAAAATCCTTCTTGTACAGTCATTCTTGTGGGAAGGTAAACCTCACAGGAGGCATAAAAGATGAGGAGTTTGCTTTTTTATGAAAAAAATAATAATAAATAAATAAATAAATGCTGCATGTTCCTTGGTTGGCAATAGGAAAGCCCCTTCTGCACCTGTTTGCAGCCAGGGCTCTAAGGAAAGCAGGGAGGAGCTGATGCAAAGGGGCTGTAACATCCAGCTGTGCAGACTTGAGTGAAGGCTGGTGTAAGGAAATGAGAAGCAAGCGCCAGGTGGCCAAGGAGAGAAATGTCAGGGCTGGGGTGGTGAGGAGCAAGGTTGTCTATGCAGCGTCAGACCTCAAGAGTCTGCTTTTCCTCCCTAGAAAGCTCTCCAAGGGAGATCAAGATCAATTAGGGAATAAGGCTCCAAACCAAAAGTCAAATCAGCGCATCCTTTAAGATGAGAAAAGATTTTTGTGAGGTGCTTTTTGAAACCTTCCTCCTTAACTACACCATGAAAGCTCTCCAATTAGCTGTACAAGCCTTGAAGTCTTGAACAAAACTATGCAAGAGATGTTAGGAATTACTTCATTTTAATGAGTTCCATGGTGCTGAGTTTTGGTGCTGAGACTATGATGCTGGGGTACTGAGAGGATAATGATGCAATTGCTTCAGAAAGTCAAGTCAGAAGGAAAAGTTGAAGTGCCTTGGAGTATTAATGGGCCC
>NW_023304339.1:0-1529 GCF_011077185.1 Oxyura jamaicensis | reverse complement strand
TGGGGCTTTAGTATCTTAGGGTTAGGATTTTAATGTTTTTAGGGTTGCGGCTTTCGGGTTTTTAGGGTTAGGGTTGTAAGCGTTTATAGGGCTCTGAAGGCCTTTATGGTTAGAGCGGTGAGGGCTTTTTACGGTTAAGGCTTTAGGGGTTTTAGTGTTAGGGCTTTGGTTTTTTACTGTTAGGGTTTTTTTGGGTTTTTAGGGTTGGGGCTTTTTAGGGTTTTAGAGTTTGGGCTTTTTGTTTTTTTAGTGTTACGGTTGTATGGGTTTTTAGGGTTAGGGCTTTGATTTTTTGTAGGGGTAGGTTTTTTTAACGTTCTTAGGGTTGGGGTTTTAGGTTTTTTAGGGTTGTAAGGCTTTTTAAGGTTTTTAGGGTTGGGCCTTTAGGGCTTTTAGGGTTAGGGTTGTAAGGCTTTTTAGGTTTAGGGTTTTGGGGTTTTTAGGTCTGTGAGGTCTTGCAGGTTAGGGATGTGAGGGTTTTTTAGGGTTAGTGTTTTGGAGTTTTTAGGGTTGTTTTTTTTTAGGTTTTTAGGATCGGGGCTTTTTAGGGTTTTAAGATTTTTAGGATTTTCAGAGTTTTTAGGGTTGGGTTTTTAGGGTTAGGTTTTTAAATGTTTTTAGGGTTGGGGCTTTAGGCTTTTTAGGTTTCTAAGGATTTTTTAGGTTTTTAGGGTTGGGGCTTTAGGCTTTTTAGGGTTGTAAGGCTTTTAGGGTTAGGGTTGCAAGGGTTTTTAGGGTTAGGGGTTTAGGTTTTAGGATTACAACCCTAGCCCTAAGAACTGCTTCCCCCCTCAGTACCTTGCAGCCCTGTATGCCACAAAGCAAATACACAGAGTAACATTGTCACCCTATCCATAAATATGCTATAACAATTACTCACCTGCATGCTGAGCTGCATGCAATAAAGGCACCTACTACTATATGGATTGCTTTACTCTAACGGATCCCACTAGTTGTTACCTCCAAAAGAAGCGCGTTACAGTGTCTACTTGGAAACACACCATAGACTCTAACCCACCTAAATAACCCTGCTACTTACTGAAGGAAAAACAAAGCACTTACCCCAAAGAGCTGCCCAGGCAGAATGAGCTCTCTGAAGGTATGCCTGGAGTTCATATACCATTTGGTGCCGCTCAGCACCCAAACCCAATCACCTGGGAAAGGGGAGGGGCAAAGCACAAGAAAATAGAAAGAAAACAGGACAAGCAGCAGCTAGGCTGCTTTTTTTTTTTTTTTTTTTCCCCCTCATTTCTTTTGTTTTGGTTTGGTTTTGTTTTTTCCCTGCTTGGCTCAACAGCATACAGAGTGCAGACAAGAGAACTGGGCTGTTTCGAGAAGCAACAATCCCCAGGCTTTTGCTTCAGCTTTGAATATTCAAAGGACAATATGAGCAAGCAATTAACTGAAACTTTTTCAACTGGAATTAGCTCAAACCTTTCTTTTACATAGGAAGAAAAATCTAGGAGCGTAACAGATTACATAACAAAATAACAAATCAATGTAATAATGTCACTTGTAGGAAATAAAAA
>NW_023304338.1:0-1813 GCF_011077185.1 Oxyura jamaicensis | reverse complement strand
GTTAAGGAGGAAGGTTTCAAAAAGCACCTCATAAAAATCTTTTCTCATCTTAAAGGATGCGCTTATTTGACTTATGGTTTGGAGCATTATTCCCTAACTGATCTTGATCTCCCTTGGAGAGCTTTCTAGGGAGGAAAAGTAGACTCTTGAGGTCTGACACTGCAGAGGCAACCTTGCTCCTCACCACCCCAGCCCTGACATTGCTCTCCTTGGCCACCTGGTGCTTGCTTCTCATTTCCTTACACCAGCCTTCACTCAAGTCTGCACAGCTGGATGTTACAGCCCCTTTGCATCAGCTCCTCCCTGCTTTCCTGAGAGCCCTGGCTGCACAAAGGTGCAGAAGGGCTTTTCCTATTGCCAACCAAGGAACATGAAGTAATTATTTATTTATTTATTTAGTAAAAAAAAATAAAGCTCCTCACCTTGTATGCCTCCTGTGAGGCTTACCTTCCCACAAGAATGACTGTACAAGAAGGATTTTCTACTGATAGGCAGGAAATTAAAAAGAATAGCGTAAGCCTTGATCCATAATCTATGAATTCAATGGTCATGATGAGGTTCTTGAGAAGCACCAAAATAGACAGACTGCTGAGAGATGGGCAAGCTGGGCTGCTTCTACCTGAAACTGGAAGCAGCCTCTGGGGCGGTGAGAGCGGTCTGAAGGATCAAGGAGGAAGGGGAGGGCAAACCAGGAGAACCATGGGAAGCGCATAGGTCCAGACAGGCAGCTGGAAAGGGGACATTCCACAGGGACTCTTTAGTCACGACCTGTGGATGTGCCTGGAAGATGGGGGAGCACACCATGCGAGCACACAAAGCGATGACAAAGCAAGGACAGGTGAACACCAGGATTTCTTCTCCTGCAATGAAAATACATCCTGAAAATTCACATTTCTTCCTGGTAGAAACTACACGGTGTGACATTTTATGGAAGGGATTGAATCCTTTGAAGGGATGAGCAGTTGCTCTATTCATTAAGTGCTAATGAAATTCCTGGGTATTGAGGCAGAGCTTTGCTGTCTCACCATAAGCAGTCAGGGGAAGCCACCAGAGACCCCGTGGTGTTTGAGGTACTTCCATGGTCTGGCATCTCTCCAAAGGTACCTGCAGGAGACCTGAACCCTTTGGAGGATTCAGGTGGAGACAGATGGAGTTCCCAGGACACCTCCACTGCCAGCAGTGGTCCTCATCCTTGCAACTACAGTGCAGCCCAGCTCACAAACCCCTTCAAGGACACACCCCTTCTCCAGTGAATTCCTCAGACTGACCCAAAGTGGAAATGGCCCTTGGGAACCCAAGATACTCTCCTTTGTTCCTAGTAGACACCTGAACATCCATTGACTGTCCTGGGTCATCTGCAGCAAGTTCAGGCTGCAAGACTCAAGAACAGGAAACTTCAAAGAGCTGGGACACAACCCATCAACTTGCCCCCCTTGGGGAATCCATCCCCTTCCAACTATGGGTATGAAGGTGAAAAATGTGAGATGAGCCGTCAGATCAATGCCCAGAGGAAGGGAAAGTTATTTGAATTGTGCTGTCATGGCAGGAGGTAAAAGGCTTTGCGTTGGGCCTCAGACTAATCAAGGAGACCTAATCCAGTTCCTCCCTGAGATAAAGCAAACACTCAAAGCAGAGTGAAGGACACTGAGACATGACCTGAAATGAAGGATCTAGACCATTGGTGAAGGAACGTTTAGTGCCATCCAAAAAGCAAAGAAGCACTACAACACCTAAGGGTAACGTGTCCCAGACATGGCTCTGTCATTCCATGGGTCAGGGGAGAGGGCACTGACAGCCAAGGGACACATTTGGG
>NW_023304337.1:0-1493 GCF_011077185.1 Oxyura jamaicensis | reverse complement strand
CTTTGCTGTCTGACCATAAGCAGTCAGGGGAAGCCACCAGAGACCCCGTTGTGTTTGAGGTACTTCCATGGTCTGGCATCTCTCTAAAGGTACCTGCAGAAGACCAGGACCCTTTCGGGGATTCAAGAGGAGACAGATGGAGTTCCCAGGGCACCTCCACTGCCAGCAGTGGTCTTTATCCTTGCTACTACATTCCAGCCCAGCACACAAACCCCTTCAAGGACACACCCCTTCTTCAGTGAATTCCTGAGACTGACCCAAAGTGGAAATGGCCCTTGGGAACCCAAGATACTCTCCTTTGTTCCCAGTAGACAGCTGAACATCCATTGACCGTCCTGGGTCATCTGCAGCAAATTCAGGCTGCAAGACTCAAGAACGGGAAACTTCAAAGAGCTGGGACACAACCCATCAACTTGCCCCCCTTGGGGAATCCATCCCCTTCCAACTGTTGGCATAAAGGTGAAAAATGTGAGATAACGCATCAGGTCAATGTACAGAGGAAGGGAAAATTATTTGAATTGTCCTGTCATGGCAGGAGGCAAAAGGCTTTGCTTTGGGCCTCAGACTAATCAAGGAGAAGTAATCCAGTTCCTCCCTGAGATAAAGCAAACACTCGAAGCAGAGTGAAGGCCATTGAGATGTGACCTGAAATGAAGAAGGATCTAGACCATTGGTGAAGGAATGTTTAGTGCCATCCAAAAAGCAAACAAACACTCCAACACCTAAGGGTAACGTGTCCCAGCCATGGCTCTGTCATGCCATGGGTCAGGGGAGAGGGCACTGACAGCCAAGGGACACATTTGGGTGTGGAAGGTGGGGCCCAGCAGAGACAAGGAGTCAGTGCAGTGGGGTGGGGGAGGCCAGGAGAAGCAGCCCAAGCGCTGGTGCTGCTTGTGAGGACACGTTTGTGCCAGCAGCCTGAGTGGGCAGCAGCTGTGCGCAGGCGAGGGGAGGCCAGGAAGTGCATGCCAAGAGCGCTGCTTCCAGCAGAGACAAGGCCGGGGCCGAGGCCAAGGGGAGAGCCCGGCCCAGGGCAGGGGGCTGCAAGGGCCATGCTGAGCTCCCTGCCCTGCGGTGAGGGGGCAAATGCCCTAGGCACCCTTCCTGCTCTGCCCAGGCCAGCAAGGGCCCAGAGCGGCCTCCTGTCAACTGCAGCTCTGGGCTCCCTTCCCCAGCCCTGGCTCTGCAGCACCAAGCCCTGCTGGGAGCCCTACCCTGCATGCTCCCACCGCTCCCTGACGCTGCTGGTGCCCTCTGACGGGCATTGCCCAGCCCATCCCAGCCCCTGCCCACCTCTCCCCACCTCCCTGCCCTTGCCTGGTCAGCCAGGCTTTTGGCCCTTGCCACTTGTTCACTGAAGGCCTCGCAGACCTTGGTGCTGTGGCCTTGCCGTCTGTCCTGCCATTGTAGAGCTCCCATCAGCCCATGCATCCTTTGGCTTAGCTTTACTGTGAAAATCCACTCCCTGCCCACCCAACACAAGGCACTCGGTG
>NW_023304336.1:0-1733 GCF_011077185.1 Oxyura jamaicensis | reverse complement strand
CAGGTGCAGAAGGGCTTTTCCTATTGCCAACCAAGGAACATGCAGCAATTATTTATTTATTTATTTATTTAGTAAAAAAAAATAAAGCACCTCACCTTGTATGCCTCCTGTGAGGTTTACCTTCCCACAAGAATGACTGTACAAGAAGGATTTTACACTGATAGACAGGAAATTAAAAAGAATAGCGTAAGCCTTGATCCATAACCTATGAATTCAATGGTCATGATGAGGTTCTTGAGAAGCACCAAAATAGACAGACTGCTGAGAGATGGGCAAGCTGGGCTGCTTCTACCTGAAACTGGAAGCAGCCTCTGGGGTGGTGAGAGCGGTCTGAAGGATGAAGGAGGAAGGGGAGGGCAAACCAGGAGAACCATGGGAAGTGCATAAGTCCAGACAGGCAGCTGGAAAGGGGACATTCCACATGGACTCTTTAATGAAGACCTGTGGATGTGCCTGGAATATGGGGGAGCACACCATGATAGACAAAGCGATGACAAAGCAAGGACAGGTGAACACCAGTATTTCTTCTCCTGCAATGAACATACATCCTGAAAATTCACATTTCTTCATGGCAGAAACTACACGGTGTGACATTTTATGGAAGGGATTGAATCCTTTGAAGTGATGAGTAGTTGCTCTATTCATTAAGTGCTAATGAAATACTGGGTATTGAGGCAGAGCTTTGCTGTCTGACCATAAGCAGTCAGGGCAAGCCACCAGAGACACCGTGGTGTTTGAGGTACTGCCATGGTCTGGCATCTCTCCAAAGGTACCTGCAGGAGACCAGAACCCTTTGGGGGATTCAGGTGGAGACAGATGGAGTTCCCAGGGCACCTCCACTGCCAGCAGTGGTCTTTATCCTTGCTACTACATTCCAGCCCAGCACACAAACCCCTTCAAGGACACACCCCTTCTTCAGTGAATTCCTGAGACTGACTCTTAGTCAAAATGGCCCTTGGGAACCCAAGATACTCTCCTTTGTTCCTAGTAGACTGCTGAACATCCATTGACCGTCCTGGGTCATCTGCAGCAAATTCAGGCTGCAAGACTCAAGAACAAGAAACTTCAAAGAGCTGGGACACAACCCATCAACTTGCACCACTTGGGGAATCCATCCCCTTCCAACTATGGGTATGAAGGTGATAAATGTGAGATGAGCCGTCAGATCAATGCCCAGAGGAAGGGAAAGTTATTTGAATTGTGCTGTCATGGCAGGAGGCACAAGGCTTTGCTTTGGGGCTCAGATTAATCAAGTAGACCTAATCCAGTTCCTCCCTGAGATAAAGCAAACACTCAAAGCACAGTGAAGGCCATTGAGATGTGACCTGAAATGAAGAAGGATCTAGACCATTTTTGGAGGAACGTTTAGTGCCATAAGAAAAGCAAACAAGCACTCCAACACCTAAGGGTAACGTTTCCCACCCATTGATCTGTCATCCCATGGGGCAGGGGAGAGGGCACTGAGAGCCAAGGGACACATTTGGGTGTGGAAGGTGGGGCCCAGCAGAGACAAGGAGTCAGTGCAGTGGGGTGGGGGAGGCCAGGAGAAGCAGCCCAAGCGCTGGTGCTGCTTGTGAGGACACGTTTGTGCCAGCAGCCTGAGTGGGCAGCAGCTGTGCGCAGGCGAGGGGAGGCCAGGAAGCACATGCCAAGAGCGCTGCTGCCAGCAGAGACAAGGCCGGGGCCGAGGCCAAGGGGAGAGGTAGGCTCAGGGCAAGGGGGCTGGTTGGGCC
>NW_023304335.1:0-1405 GCF_011077185.1 Oxyura jamaicensis | reverse complement strand
GCAGGGAGTGGATTTTCACAGTACAGCTAAGCCAAAGGACGCATGGGATGATGGAAGCTCTACAATGGCAGGACAGACAGCAAGGCCACAGCACCAAGGTCTGCGAGGCCTTCAGTGAACAAGTGGCAAGGGCTAAAAGCCTGGCTGACTAGGCAAGAGCAGGGAGGTGGGGAGAGGTGGGCAGGGGCTGGTCTGGGCTGGGCAATGCCCGGCAGAGGGCACCAGCAGCGTCAGGGAGTGGTGGACGGGGGGCTCCCAGCAGGGCTTGGTGCTGCAGAGCCAGGGCTGGGGAAGGGAGCCCAGAGCTGCAGGGGACCCGAGGCCGCTCTGGGCCCTTGCTGGCCTGGGCAGAGCAGGAAGGGGGCCCAGGGCATTTGTCCCCTCACCGCAGGGCAGGGAGTTCAGCATGGCCCAAGCAGCCCCCTGCCCTGAGCCTACCTCTCCCCTTGGCCTCGGCCCCGGCCTTGTCTCTGCTGGCAGCAGCGCTCTTGGCATGCACTTCCTGGCCTCCCCTCGCCTGCGCACAGCTGCTGCCCACTCAGGCTGCTGGCACAAACGTGTCCTCACAGGCAGCACCAGCGCTTGGGCTGCTTCTCCTGGCCTCCCCCACCCCACTGCACTGACTCCTTGTCTCTGCTGGGCCCCACCTTCCACACCCAAATGTGTCCCTTGGCTGTCAGTGCTCTCTCCCCTGCCCCATGGGATGACAGAGCCATGGCTGGGACACGTTACCCTTAGGTGTTGGAGTGCTTCTTTGCTTTTTGGATGGCACTAAACATTCCTTCACCAATGGTCTAGATCCTTCTTCATTTCAGGTCACATCTCAATGGCCTTCACTCTGCTTCGAGTGTTTGCTTTATCTCAGGGAGGAACTGGATTAGGTCTCCTTGATTAGTTGGAGGCCCAACACAAAGCCTTTTGCCTGCTGTCATGACAGCACAATTCAAATAATTTTCCCTTCCTCTGTACATTGACCTGATGCGTCATCTCACATTTTTCACCTTCATGCCCACAGTTGGAAGGGGATGGATTCCCCAAGGGGGGCAAGTTGATGGGTTGTGTCCCAGCTCTTTGAAGTTTCCCGTTCTTGAGTCTTGCAGCCTGAATTTGCTGAAGATGACCCAGGACGGTCAATGAATGTTCAGCTGTCTCCTAGGAACAAAGGAGAGTATGTTGGGTTCCCAAGGGCCATTTCCACTTTGGGTCAGTCTCAGGAATTCACTGGAGAAGGGGTGTGTCCTTGAAGGGGTTTGTGTGCTGGGCTGGAATGTAGTTGCTCGGATAAAGACCACTGCTGGCAGTGGAGGTGCCCTGGGAACTCCATCTGTCACCACTTGAATCCCCCCAAAGGGTTCTGGTCTCCTGCAGGTACCTTTGGAGAGATGCCAGACCATGGAAGTACCTC
>NW_023304334.1:0-1320 GCF_011077185.1 Oxyura jamaicensis | reverse complement strand
CCAGCCCTGCTGCGCTGTGCAGAGGAGCTGCTCCTGGGCAGAGCTGTCTCTCTGCAGCGCTGCCCACTTGCCAGGAGCTCCCCTTGGGCCAGGAGCCCGGCCCAGCTCAGCAGCACAGCACCCGACCATGGCATCATGGAATCAGAGAATATCCCGAGTGGAAGGGACCCATAAGGACCATCGAGTCCAACTCCTGATCGCTTGCTCTGTGCCACTGGGCTCCCTCGAGGTGTCCCTGAGGCCTCAGGGCTGACAGCTCCTGAAGTCTCTCCTGGGGTGTGGTGTTTGATGCAGACTGCAATCATCGTTGACTGCTTCTCTCGGGTGATGTCAGAGACTCATTTTTTAAAATATGATTTGTGCTGTTGGAGGGTGGTTGTCAAACCTGTTGTGCTTTACCCTGTTAGGCACCTCAGCACCACACAGATGTTAGCTCACACACCCCCGCCCAAAAGATAATGGGTTGAAATGAAGCTAGTTTAAAAGGACAGAAAATGAATAGGAAAACATAAAGCTTATGAAAATGAAATACTACTAATAAATAGTAAGAGATTTTATTATTATTTTTATTATATGTATAAAGCAAATGATGCACAATGCAATTGCTCCTCACACACTGACCAATGCCCAACCTTTCCCCAAGTAGGGGTCCCCCCGAACCTGGACAGCCTGCATTAGGATCTCTTGGGCAGGTCCCGAGAGCTTACTTTGGTTTAGGGCAATACAAGCTTTCAGAAGGATTTGGAATATTTGCTTCCCCTTCTCAAATACTCAAATAAAGAGTGGGCCAGGGAGACAACTGTCTCCTGTCGTCCATCTCCAAGATGGGAGATGGACGACAAAAACCCACCAATAACTTTGTGGATCTTTGAAGTACCCTCTCCTGAAGTAGTCTATGTCCAGGTTGCACAGAGCAAGGGGGTGCTTTTGCCATTCCTTCCCAGTTAGACTCACTTCAGCCTCCCGCACAGTTAACTCTTGGGTTTGACGTGCCAGGCCAGTCATCCTCAAAGTCCAATGCACCCGATTGTCCCCTTCCTCCCCCTGCCTGGAGGCTGGGCCTCTCTAGTCCTGCTCATAGCATTCATTGCTCTGGAGGACTGCCCACTGGAAACGGGAGCAGCAATTTTCTCAGAACTCCTCTTTGCCAATGTATTTCCTTGCACGTCGTGTATCTGTGCCTCTAGGGTGGAGGTAGATTTCTGCACCCCATGTTCTCAAGGCCTTTCCACGGTCACACAGTTCAAACCACAGGGTGGCCCATAGTATGCACCCACTATACCAACTTCCTTGAGCAGAAGGATGCTTACACCTGATAGC
>NW_023304333.1:0-1579 GCF_011077185.1 Oxyura jamaicensis | reverse complement strand
CTACAAGTGCAGTGCAACAGCACTATATGGGCTGCTGCAGGGAAAGTTAACATCCCAGACAGACCCAGTACACAGGGGAAGGGGACAGGAGGCCGCTCTGGGCCCTTGCTAGTCTGGGCAGAGCAGGAAGGACGCCCAGGGCATTTGTCCACACACCGCAACTTACCAGGACCTGCAAGGTGGTCATGGAGCATCCAGGGCCAGGCTCTGCATTGTGGCCATGAGCCCTGCCTGCCCTCCTCCTGCCACGCTCCGTGCACTGGCTGCAGCAGAGGGGAACCCCAGCCAGCCCCTGCATGGGGCTCTGCCACCCGCCTCTCCCTAGCCCTCTCCCGTGCCCTCCTTGCTGCTCTCTGATGCACACTAGGACTTCGCAGTGCGTGCACATCTGCTGAGGGCCAGTGCAGCTGCTGCAGGGGCAGGGAGCTCAGCAGCACCCTTGCAGGCCTCTGCCCTGGGCCTGCCTCTCCCCTTGCCCCAGACATGTCTCTGCTGGCAGGAGTGCTCTTGGCATGGACTTCCTGGCCTCCCCTCACTTCCTCACAGCTGCTGCCCACTCACACTCCTGGCACAAACCTGTCTTCACAAGCAGCACCACAACTTGGGCTGCTTCTTTTGGGCTTCCCCACCCACTGCCTTGACTCCTGGTCTCTGCTGGGCCACCTCTTGGACACCCAAATATGTCCCTTGGCTGTCAGATCCATCTCCCCTGACCCACAGGATGGTAAAGATGGGGTGGGACGTATTACCGTTACATGTGGAAGTGCTTTTGTAATCTGCATTGGTGATGGTACAAAAAGACACTTCCTTCACCAGTGATCTACATCCTTCTCCAGGTGAATTTTCAGGATCTATATTCATCTCAGGAGTAGAAATACTGATGTTCACCTGTACTTGCATTGGCATCGCTTTGTCCGTCATGGTGTACTCCCTCATCTTCCAGGTACTTTCACCCATCTTGTGGATGTTAAATGTCCATCCATGTTGAATGTCCCCTTTCCAGCTGTCTCTCTGGACCTATGCACTTCCCATGGTTCTCCTGGTTTGCCCTCTCCTTACTCTTTGATCATTCAGACCACTCTCACCAACCCAGTTGCTGCTTCAAGCTTCACTGAGTTCAAGCTTGCCCATCTATTAGCAGTCTGCCTAACTGTTGCTGTAGCAAGCTCCTCAACATTTGTCATTAAATTAAGATCAGAGGGAATAATACTAATCTTAATAATTATAATTTCCTATCAATCAGTGTAAAATACTTAATTTACAGTCATCCTTTTGGGAAGGTAAAACTGACTGGAGACATACAAGATGAGGAGCCTGCTTTGCTGCTTGGACAATTGCTGCATGTTATTCTGTTGTTTGTTTTAAACTAAGGAAAAACCCTTCTGTGGCTGTGTGCAGCCAGGTCTCTGAGGAAAGCAGGTGGGAGCTGGTGCAAAGGGGCTGTAACATCCAGCTGCAGACTTCAGTGCAGAAGGCTGGTGTAAGGAAAAGTGATGCAAGCGCCAGGTGGCCAAAGAAAGAAATGTCAGGGTTGGGGTGGTGAGGAGCAAGGTTGTCCATGCACTGTCACACCTCAAGA
>NW_023304332.1:0-1159 GCF_011077185.1 Oxyura jamaicensis | reverse complement strand
GTGCAACAGCACTATATGGGCTGCTGCAGGGAAAGTCAACATCCCAGACAGACCCAGTACACAGGGGAAGGGGACAGGAGGCCGCTCTGGGCCCTTGCTGGCCTGGGCAGAGCAGGAAGGACGCCCAGGGCATTTGTCCACACACCGCAACCTACCAGAACCTGTAAGGCAGTCATGGAGCATCCAGGGCCAGGCTCTGCATTGTGGCCATGAGCCCTGCCTGCCCTCCTCCTGCCACGCTCTGTGCACTGGCTGCAGCAGAGGGGAACCCCAGCCAGCCCCTGCATGGGGCTCTGCCACCCGCCTCTCCCTAGCCCTCTCCCGTGCCCTCCTTGCTGCTCTCTGATGCACACTAGGACTTCGCAGTGCGTGCACATCTGCTGAGGGCCAGTGCAGCTGCTGCAGGGGCAGGGAGCTCAGCAGCACCCTTGCAGGCCTCTGCCCTGGGCCTGCCTCTCCCCTTGCCCCAGACATGTCTCTGCTGGCAGGAGTGCTCTTGGCATGGACTTCCTGGCCTCCCCTCACTTCCTCACAGCTGCTGCCCACTCACACTCCTGGCACAAACCTGTCTTCACAAGCAGCACCACAACTTGGGCTGCTTCTTTTGGGCTTCCCCACCCACTGCCTTGACTCCTGGTCTCTGCTGGGCCACCTCTTGGACACCCAAATGTGTCCCTTGGCTGTCAGATCCATCTCCCCTGACCCACAGGATGGTAAAGATGGGGTGGGACGTATTACCGTTACATGTGGAAGTGCTTTTGTAATCTGCATTGGTGATGGTACAAAAAGACACTTCCTTCACCAGTGATCTACATCCTTCTCCAGGTGAATTTTCAGGATCTATATTCATCTCAGGAGTAGAAATACTGATGTTCACCTGTACTTGCATTGGCATCGCTTTGTCCGTCATGGTGTACTCCCTCATCTTCCAGGTACTTTCACCCATCTTGTGGATGTTAAATGTCCATCCATGTTGAATGTCCCCTTTCCAGCTGTCTCTCTTGACCTATGCACTTCCCATGGTTCTCCTGGTTTGCCCTCCCCTTACTCTTTGATCATTCAGACCACTCTCACTGACCCACTTGATCCTTCAAGCTTCATTGAGTTCAGGCTTGCCCGTCTATTAGCAGTCTGCCTAACTGTTGCTGTAGCAAGCTCC
>NW_023304331.1:0-1286 GCF_011077185.1 Oxyura jamaicensis | reverse complement strand
GACAGCAAAGCTCTGCCTCAATACCCAGCACTTTCATTAGCACTTAACGAATAGAGCAACTGCTCATCACTTCAAAGGATTCAATCCCTTCCATAAAATGTCACACCGTGTAGTTTCTGCCATGAAAAATGTGAATGTTCAGGATGTATGTTCATTGCAGGAGAAGAAATCCTGGTGTTCACCTGTCCTTGCTATGTCATCGCTTTGTCTATCATGGTGTGCTCCCCCATCTTCCAGGCACATCCACAGGTCTTGATTAAAGAGTCCATGTGGAATGTCCCCTTTCCAGCTGTCTGTCTGGACCTGGGCACTTCCCATGGTTCTCCTGGTTGTCCCTCCCCTTCCTCCTTGATCTTTCAGACCACTCTCCCCAACCCAGAGGCTGCTTCCAGTTTCAGGTAGAAGCAGCCCAGCTTGCCCATCTGTCAGCAGTCTGTCTATTTTGGTCCTTCTCAAGAACCTCATCATGACCATTGAATTCATATGTTATGGATCAAGGCTTACGCTATTCCTTTTAATTTCCTGTCTATCGGTGTGAAATACTTCTTGTGCAGTCATTCTTGCGGGAAGGTAAGCCTCACAGGAGGCATACAAGGTGAGGAGTTTGCTTTTTTTTACTAAATACATAAATAAATAAATAATTGCTGCATGTTCCTTGGTTGGCAATAGGAGAACCCCTTCTGCACCTGTGTGCAGCCAGGGCTCCAAGGAAAGCAGGGAGGAGTTGATGCAAAGGGGCTGTAACATCCAGCTGTGCAGACTTGAGTGAAGGCTGGTGTAAGGAAATGAGAAGCAAGCACCAGGTGGCCAGGGAGAGCAATGTCAGGGCTGGGGTGGTGAGGAGCAAGGTTCTCTCTGCAGTGTCAGACCTCAAGAGTCTGCTTTTCCTCCCTAGAAAGCTCTCCAAGGGAGATCAAGATCAATTAGGGAATAATGCTCCAAACCAACATTCAAATAAGCGCATCCTTTAAGATGAGAAAAGATTTTTCTGAGGTGCTTTTTGAAACCTTCCTCCTTAACTACACCATGAAAGCTCTCCAATTAGCTGTACAAGCCTTGAAGTCTTGAACAAAACTATGCAAGAGATGTTGGGAGTTTCTTCATTTGAACGAGTTCCATGGTGTCTTTTGGTGCTGAGGCGATGATGCTGAGGTGGTGAGAGGAGAATGATGCAATTGCTTCAGAAAGTCAAGTCAGAAGGAAAAGTTGAAGTGCCTTGGAGTATTAATGGGCCCCACGGAGGGCTGTTACTAACAAAGCCACCCCAGGGACTTGGTAGTGCAGCT
>NW_023304330.1:0-6029 GCF_011077185.1 Oxyura jamaicensis | reverse complement strand
CCCCCCCCCACCCGCAGCCTTGTGTCGCCGCCAGCCCCGCCCCGCGGTAGCGTCACCGCCGGGGTTACTCCCGGTCATTCCTCCTGGCTTCCCGGGGCGGGGGGGGGAGGGAAGGGAGAAAAGGGGGGGGAGGAAGCGGCCCCGGGGCTCTGCGGAGCATCCCCGGGCCCGGAGCCCTCGGTACTGGGTCTTTTTGGTAGGGGGGCTTCGGGGTGGGGATGGTGCCAGTGGGACCTGCTCCCCAGCACTGAGCTGTACTCAGTCCCATAAGTGTTCCCATAACCGTTCCCGTTCCCATAACCATTTCCATACCCATACACGTTCCCATTCCCGTTCCCATTCCCATACCTGTTCCCACCCATCCATACATGTTCCCATTCCCATAACCGTACCCACAACCGTTCCCGTTCCCATAACCGTTCCCATACCCATACACGTTCCCATTGCATTCCCATAACCATACCCACAACCAGAGCCATTCCCATAACCGTTCCCATTCCCACAACCGTTCCCGTTCCCATAACCGTTCCCATACCCATACCCGTTCCCGTACCCCTACCCGTACCGGTACCCCTACCCATACCCCTACCCATTCCCATCCCTGTTCCCATTCCCCTTCCCGTGCCCTGACCCCTGCCGTACCCATTCCCGTCCCCGTTCCCCTTCCCGTCCCCGTGCCCAGCACGCAGCCAGCCCAGCCCCAGCACCCAACAGGTTCCCGGGCTGGCAGCACGTGGCGCCCGTCCCCGCTGAGCTCGCCACGCGTCGGGGCCCCGAGGCATCCCCGGCACAGACCGGCCGAGCCGGTGGAGCACACGGCAGGGTGGGGAGAGGGCGTGGGGCCGCCCGAGCCCCCCGGCACCCCGCAGCGCCCACGGGATGCTCTGGGAGGTCGGTGCCAGGAGCCCCCTCTCCGGGGCCGTCGTGGTGTCCCCGTGCTGGCCCCGAACCCACGCGGGTGACCTTTACCCGGGCGGCAGCACCGGGGGAAGCGCTGCATCCTGCCGCCCGGCTCCCCGTGAGGACTTTGGCTGCGGGGTGTCGTGCCCCAGAGCCGCGCTGGCGTCCCCTCTGCCCTCCTTGGCCCCGAACCAGGGCTGAGACGGTGCGCCGGGTCACCAGCGGGCAGCCACTGCGGTGACACCCCGGTTTTTGTTTGGCCGTCAGCCCCAGGGAGCCACGGGGAGCAGAGGGATGGGGGTGTGGGGTGAGGGTGTCCCCCTGGGGGTGCTTCCCTGGCCCCGCGTACCCCGTGGAGAGGGGCTGGGTGCGCTGGTGGTATTTATGGAAGGGCTTTCTAGAGATTTTTGGTAGAGGGCTGTTAGAAATATATATGGTCCTGGGGGCTCTGCGTGGCCCCATTATCCTGCCCTCACACCCCGCATGGGGGGCTGTCCCCCTGCTGAGGGGCTCTGGGGGCCTTGTGGGGCTGCCCCTGGCCGTGTGTGGGGCTGGGGAAGGGGGAACCCAAAGGGGTTTTGCAGTGCTCCTCTGCAGCGTGGCCGTCTGCCCCCCCTCCTGCCCCCCTGTGGGTTTGTTGTGGTCCCCACGTGGCCACGGGTCCCTGCGCCCACCCTGGGGGGCCTCTGGTGGTCAGCGACGTGGGTGCTCTGCGCCCACCAGGACCCACGGGTGTGCAGCCCTGCCCCACGCGCTCCCCCCAAAACAATGGGGTGGGGGCAGCCCTGGCACCTCCAGGTGGGGGCAGAGCCCCAGGGCTGGGGCAGCCGCCGTTAGGGTGCCACGGGACGCAAATACCTTGTGGGTATTGGGGTAGGACAGGGGAGAGCCCCCCTCTGCACCACGGGGGAGCCTCGGGGGTCTCTTGAGCTGGGGGTTCTGAGGCTTAGAGCCCCCTGGAAAGACCCCCAGTGCAAATAGGGGCGCAGACTTCTTATAGGGGGGCTGGAGCTGTGCGAAGCAGACCCCGCTCCTTGCGGGGCATCCCCTCCATCACCCGAGGCAGGCACGGGGATGCTGGGGGGGGGCTGCGAGGGGCACCCTGCGTGCCCGGGATGGACGCGGGGGGCGCGCGGCGAAGGAGTTAAGGGCAGCTGACCCCGAGTAACCGTGGCGGGTGCCGGCGGGGTGCCCGCGAGTTACCCGCCGGGCTCACCTTGGCGCGGCCGCGGGGCTGTCTGGGGGCGGCCGGCGGGCGCGCGGGCGGCGATTGGCGGAGTCGGCATCACCCCATCGCCGGCCCCGCTCCAGGCCTGGCGCGGGCGGCAAGCAGGGAGGGCCCCGCGGGGAGAGGAGGCGAGAAAATGGCTTGAAAATATCCCAGCGCCTCGGCACGAGGCTGAGCGGAGGCCTTGGCTTCCGTGTGGAGACCCCCAGCTGCGCCCACCCCGCCGGCCGCACGGCGTGCGCGCTGGAAGGTACCCCCGGCCTCATCCTCCCCGTGGCTCGGGGGGCTTCGCCGCCGCCCCTTCCCGCTGCGTGGGGTGCCCCGGGGTGTGGGGCACCTCGGCGGGGGCGTCCTGGGGTCTGGGGGCCTGGGGGTGCCTCGGTGGAGGCCCCCCCCGTGGGTCGTCCCGGTGGTGGCAGCTTGGGGTGCTCCGTGCGTTCAGCTGGGGGTGCCCAAGTGGGGGCACCCCGATGCGGGCATCCCGTGGGGGCATGGAGGGGGGTGGTGATGTGGGGGTGCTGGGGCACGGCAGTGGGGGTGTCCCGGGTCTGTGCCCCCCCCCCCCCAGTGAGGGGGGCAGACCCCTGAGATCAGTGCTGCTTCACCCTGCGCTTGCCGTGCTGCTCTGCTGGGGGGGTGCGGGGGGCACCTGGGGTGGGGGGGGTCCTGCATGCGGTGCCTCCCTGTCCCCACCCGAACCTGCTCCCTCCCCCCGATACGGGGGCTGCTTTGGGGGCTGTCGGGGTTCCTGGTG
This sequence comes from Oxyura jamaicensis, assembly GCF_011077185.1. Lineage (NCBI taxonomy): Eukaryota > Metazoa > Chordata > Aves > Anseriformes > Anatidae > Oxyura > Oxyura jamaicensis. The sequence continues at coordinate 3,147 of NW_023304330.1, read as the reverse complement.
CACGGGAAATGAATGAGGTGGAATGAGGGCTGGAAACCTCTGAGCTGGGGGGGGACACACACACACAGACCCCAGCCCCGACACATGGGCGCCGTGCCTCAGTTTCCCCACTGGCAGAGCGGGAGGAACAGGGCATGGCGCTTCCCTGGGAATTTTGCTCCGGAGAGAGCCCCTGGCTGTGGGGACCCCTCCCCAGAGCACCGGGCAGGGCTGAGCGCCGTGGGGCTGGGGACCCCCAGGGGTCTGGGGACCCCTCGCGAGGTCCAGGACCACCGCTGACGGGGCGCGGGGGGGCTGTTTTGCAGACATGCTCCAGCTGATCAACACGCCAGACAATGACTTCTCGGGGCTGTTCGACTCTCCCTTCGGTGCCCCCGACAGCACCGTGCCCCCGGGGCTCCCACCCGCCCCGAGCACCCTCGGCACCTACCTGGGGCCCAGCAAGCCGCCCCCCCGCCGCCCCCCCGGGCAATGTGTACCCGGGGCCCCCTGGGCTGGCAGCCTTCACCCCGCAGCCCCCTGCCCCTCTCCTGCCAGCCCCCGGCCCCCCAACAGCCCCGGGGGTGAAGGAGGAGCCATCGGCCGTGCCCAGCAGCCAGCCCCAGCCCGGCGTGATGCTGCCCCCCCCCAGCTTCGTCCCCGCGTCCCCCGGCCAGTTCAGCCCCCAGCCCTTGGTGGGCTTCCAGAACCAGCACGGCTTCCCCGGTGAGGATTTGGGGGTGCACGGGGGGGGGGGTATAGGGAGGAGGGGGGTCAGGGCTGCCTGATTCTGGGCAGGGGGCTCGGTGCGGGGGGTTCTGGCTGGGAGCTGCAGGGGGGTGCCTCCCCGTGAGGCAGTGGTGCTGGGGGGGGTCCCCTAATGCCACCCTCTGCTCCGTGCCCAGCCGTGCAGCCCGGGGGGGCCGGGCAGAGCCCCCTGCCCACCCCGCAGCCGGTCCAGCCCGTGGCGACACTGCCCGGCCCCGTGCAGAGCGTGGCACCCCAGCAGCTCCTGGCCCCCGGACCCCCCCCTGCCACCACCACCGCCGCCCCCCAGCCCGTCTCACCCCAGATCCAGCCGGTGCCGGTAAGCCCAGAACCGGGGATTGCGCACGTGGTGGAGGAGGGGGGGGGGGTCTGGTGGCACCCCAGCCCCTCTGACCACCCCCTCCCCGACCCCCCCCCCAGGTGCTGCTGCAGCCCCACTTCATCAAGGCTGACTCCCTGCTGCTCACGGCCGTCAAGACGGACGCCGGCAGCGCCAAGACCTCCGGCATCGCCTCCCTGGCCACCAGCGCCGGCGGCACCGCGGCACCGCTGCAGGTGCCGGTAGGTGCCCCCACGGGGAGCCCCGGGGAGGGCTGGGGACGCTCGGGGACCCCCCCCCGCCGATGCCTCCCTGCGTCCCCGCAGGCGCTGGTGAGCGGAGGGACCATCCTGGCCACGGTGCCGCTGGTGGTGGACGCCGAGAAGCTGCCCATCAACCGGCTGGCGCCCAGCGGGAAGCCGGCGCTGGTGCAGAGCAAGGGGGAGAAGCGGACGGCGCACAACGCCATCGAGAAGCGCTACCGCTCCTCCATCAACGACAAGATCGTGGAGCTCAAGGACCTGGTGGTGGGCACCGAGGCCAAGGTGGGAGCCGCGCCGGGGCCGGGGCCGGGGCTGGGGTCAGGAGGGGGCTGCCCGCGGTGGGGCTGAGCCCTCCCCTGCCCTCCGCCAGCTCAACAAGTCGGCGATCCTGAGGAAGGCCATCGAGTACATCCGCTTCCTGCAGCAGAGCAACCAGAAGCTGAAGCAGGAGAACCTCAGCCTGAAGATGGCCGTGCAGAAGAGCAGTGAGTGCCGCGGGGTGGGCAGGTTCTGGCCGGGGTCCGTTCTACCCCCAACCCCCCCACCGCCCCCCGACCCGTCTCAGCCCTGCCCCGCTCCCCGCAGAGTCCCTCAAGGACCTGGTGGCCTCCTGCAGCAGCGGGGGGGCCAAGGCGGAGGCCCCCATGGAGGTGGTGAAGGCGGAGGTGATGGAGATGCTGACGCCGCCGCCCTCGGACGTGGGCTCCCCCACCCGTGGCAGCCCCCTCTCGCTCAGCGGGGGCAGCAGCAACAGCAGCAGCGACTCGGAGCCCGACAGCCCCCTCTGCGACCACGGCAAGGTGCGGGGGTGTGCTGGGGAGGGGGTCCCCAGGGGGCCAGGAGCCAAGCGGGAGGGATGCTGGTGTGGGAGCCTGGCCCCTTCTCCCTTAGGGTGCTCCTCACCCAGTGCAGGGCTGGAGGGAGGGATGCGGGGGATCCAAATCCCTTATTATGGACCTGGTGCGGGTATCCTGCACCCCATATCCACGCCCTAAGCATGTGCCTCACCCCCATGCTGCATGCCCATGCCCTGTATAGTCCATGCCATGCCCGTACCGTACCCGTACCCCACACCCATGCCCTGTGCTCCATGCCCTGTACTCCACCCCCAGGCTTCTGCCCCATCTATCCGTGCCTGAACCCCATCCTCTGCCCCCCCCCCCCCCCGTGCCCCGTTCCCGAGGCTGACGGCGCCTCTGCCCGCCCAGGTGAAGCAGGAGCGCCCGCTGCCCTCGCCCGGCAGCCAGGGCATGCTGGACCGCTCCCGCATGGCCCTCTGCGCCTTCGTCTTCCTCTGCCTCTCCTTCAACCCCCTGGCCTCCCTGCTGCGGGGCTCCGGCACCCCGGCCCCCGTGGGGAGCCCGGGCACCGCGGGTCCTGGCAGGAGCATCATGGCCGAGGCCGGCACCGTGGGTAAGAGCTGGAGCGGGGTGGAGGCCGTCGGGATAGGGGTGGGGAGGATGCTGTGCCTGGGGTACAGGCTTGGGATGGAGGCCGCTGGGGTGGGCTGGAGGCCGTTGGGGTGCGGGGTGTTGGGGTGGGGGTAAAGGCCATGGGTTGGAGGCCGCTGGGGTGGGCACCACGGGGCTGGAGGCCGCTGACCGCCGTCCCCGCGCGCAGAGGAGCCGTGGGGGTGGTCGCAGTGGCTGTGGCCCACGCTGGTGTTCTGGGGGCTGAACGCGGCGCTGGTGCTGGGGGCCGTGGTGCGGCTCTTCGTCTGCGGGGAGCCCGTCACCCCCCCGCACTCCGAGTCCTCCGTCCTCTTCTGGCGCCACCGCCGCCAGGCCGACCTCGACCTCGAACGGGTAAGCCCCGCCC